>NW_024104802.1:33382-226338 GCF_003945595.2 Pipra filicauda | reverse complement strand
GCTCGTTGCTGTCCAGGGATTTTAGTCATGCCTTCAGGCATGAGCCAAATTGCAGAAGAAAGCAGGGTGCAAAGAGCCCTGAGTCAGCCTGAACATCCTCAGTGTCTAATTCCTTGTCAGCTCCAGTCTCCACAGGCAGAATTGCACAAACCAGACACAGGCAGTGGGTTGAAGTTATCACAGTGACATTCATTAACAATATCTCGATGATAGATCTTGAAGAGTCAATAAGTGCTGGTAAACATCTTTCTCTCTCGTTCAGCATTGCAGAACCACCCTGAGGACTAACCCAAGGTCGTGTATCACAAAATTAAGAGACTGAAAACAAAAACCACTCCTCCAGTCTGCCAAACTAATGCCTCCTCTACTGGACCATCTGCAGCAGATGTGCCAGAATAGATTGTTTTAAATGGCCTAAATATGTCCAACTCCTGAAGTGCTGAATGCCCTTAGCCATGTTTCCTTGCTGCCCAGAGGCATCTGTCAGGAATGCCATTAATAACATCACAGTTAATGGGTTCACAGCTTTTTAACATCTCCCTCTGTGCTCTCTGTTTATTTATTGTACGTGTGAGTAAAGACAAGGCAGCCATTCCTTGTTTCTGGGAGATCTGTTCTGATTTCCCTGACAGGCCATTTCCCTGCACAGCAGTCCTGGTGCTGTCCCAGTATCCCGTGGTTTTTCCTTGGAGCAGAGCTAAGCCCAGCATTTCCATTGCACACAGAACAGGCAATAACGTGCTGGGCTGGTTTGCAAACTCCCCCTCTCCTGTGAGGGTCTAACGGGCCTTGTGTGGGGAGGACTCTCCAGCAACCCCAAGTGCCTTCAGCACTGCTTTTATCACAATAAAGCTCTTAGGATTTGCAGCTGACGGTGGAATCCTGAGCATTCACATTCCTTTTGGTGCATCCTGGGATCTGCTGGGTAGATTCCAGCTGCAGTGGTTTCAGTTCCACCAGCAGATGCTCCAGTTGGGAGCACTGGAGCTTCTCAGTTCATTAAAGCTGCCTCAAAACAAGCCTGGCTCTGGCTGATCCCATCACTGCTCCTTAGTTACAAGCTGTAGGATCACATGGGATGGAGCAGAGGGTGGCAAACACCCCCACGTGTGTCTGTCAGTCTGTCAGTCTGTCAGTCTGTGGGGGTGGGAACCCCCAAATCCCCAAGAGATGAACACCATTCATGGCCAATTGGGCAACATCAACATAAGCCATTCTGTACTGAGGCCATCACAGTCAGGGTTAATGCTCTTGGTTCTCCTGAGGTCACAGAATCCCAGGATCACTGAGGTTGGAAAAGCCCTCCCAGCCCATGGAATCCCCCCTGTGCCCAATTGCCACCTTGTCCCCCAGCCCAGAGCACTGAGTGCCACGGCCAGGCCTTCCTTGGACACCTCCAGGGGATTGATCTTCCCCTTCCCGGGGAGGAGCAGCCCAGAATTCAGAGCCCGTGTGGGTGCCAGCCAGAGGGACTTTAAAGGGGAGGACTTTAAAGAGGGTCTTTACAGTCCCTCCTAACTCAAACCATTCCATGATTCCCCGATTATAAGAGCATTTTAAAAGCCCCAGTGACAAAATTTGAGACACGTGGGACCAAAAGCCAGGCCAGCTCTGCAGCCTGAACAAACAGCAGCACTTTGCAAATCTGTGTTTAGATTTGCTGCAGTCCTGAAAAAGAACAAAACACTCCAAAAAAACCCAAAGCAAAACAAAAACAAAGCTACAAAAAAACCCATGACTCACCAAAAATTTCCCTAAACAACGAAGGCAAGCTTTAATTTTTATAGCAGCATGTTTAATTAGTTTCATTTGTCTGGGAATTCAGTTTGTTTGTTCAGGGCCTAATAAAGTCTGTGGGTTGCTGTTAATTCAAAATCTGCTGCCTGTGCTCAGACAGGCTCTGGGTCTCCTCCTGGAGAGCAAAAATATGTAATTCCTGCTGTAATTGGGCATTTAGAAGTGGTTTATACCTTCACTCTGGGTCACAAAGAGCTCTGCGCTCTCCTCAGGACAAAAATAAATAATGAAAATATTCAAAATAATAATAAAATGATAAAATAATAAAATGATAAAATAATAATAAAATGATAAAATAATAATAAATAAAACCAAAGATAACGTATATATAATAAAATGTAAATAATAAAAGACAGCAGTAAAATATTATTAGATAATATTTGAACATAATTCGAACATAATCGAATAACAAAAAAATAAAAATAATAAAATAATACGCAAAGAAATAATGAAATCATAAAGAATAAAATATTAAAAAACCAAGATAAATGAAAAGTGCCAGGAAAAGCAACGTGGGCAGGTGAGTTCCCTGTGGGAGCACAAGGTGGAATTAAGCCCTGGTTTTGAGGAAGGGCTTGGCCAAATCTCTGCCCTGTCTGGAGGTTCTGCCCAGCACTGAGTCATTAACTGGCCTGACCTTCCCTCTCCATTTGCTCTGAGGAGACTCGTCCCACTGATTCAACCTGACAGGACTCAAGAGCTCCATTACAGAGGATAAAAGATTGTCTTTAGCAGCAGAGGGAGAGGGAGAGGCAGAAAGGAGAGTCTTTAATCAGAACCCTGAATTAACCTTCCCAGAAGGGAACCCACGCCGACTGTGGCTTTTATTTATAAACTCAGTGCTTCCTCCAGGCTTCCTTTATTCCCAGGGAGAAGCAAAGCCCTGGAGAAAGGCAGGATTTGGAGAACATCCTGGCTGAGGGGATCAATGGAGATGTGCCTGAAAGTCCAGATAATGAGAATTAATTAAACCCCAAAGCACAAGTCAGCAAATACAACTGTTCTGCCCCAAAACAAAGCAGAAATCTCCTCAACATCTGCAGAAGGTGCTCCTGCTGAGCTCCAAACAGCCTGAACTCTCTTCTCAGGACTTTTGCAAGTAGAGGGATTATTTCCCTTTTATTCCATTAGAAGGGGGAGCAATTGAGAAACTTCATTATGCACTGAGAGAGGGAATGATTCCAAGAAAAATGTATTTCTCCATATGGATAAAGCAGGGCTATTTGAGACTCACACTGTGTCCTTCCACTGCAACTTGCAAAGGCTTTTCATTCTGCTTGTATTTCATGTTTCAAGTGGATTATTTCCCTTCTGTTGATAAGAGTGTAATTCAGTTAGGCCTTGGAGATAGGTATTTCTTCTCTCAAAAGGATATTTTGCATGGAAGGATCAATTTTTTTTCCTTTTTCTTTAAAAAAAAAACCCCATCACCTAGAGCCTGTGGAAATTAGATATATTAGCAATGACTAAATGGCTAATCATAGGAGAGCGAGGGGCAAATTAAAGCGTGGTGGGATGAAAGCCCAAATTACAAGGAGTTGTGAAACTCAGTGTGTAATAAAGTCACGTTCTGCCCCTTCAGGAGCTCCCCCAGGTCCCTCTGTCTGTTCCACAGCCCAGGGAAAGACTGGTTTGCAACTGAGGTGGAAGGAGAGACAGCCAAAAAAACTCCTGGACATCCCTTCTCCCAGCCCATCTCCGGCTGCTGGAATGGCTGCTCTGGGCCTTCTGGCAGTGGGAGATGCCTCAAGCGGGACAAAAAGCTGTTCTCCTCTGTGCACTGAGGCTAACGGGGCTCCTGTCACCCCTGTGGACACCCCGGGGTGGCTGCAAATGGACCAGGAGCCTGGTACTGTCAGTTTAGAGCCCGAGAAGGGTGGATGGAAGGGATGGCACCAGATGGCACCTCAACAGCACCCAGAGGACACCAGGGGTGGGTCTGGCCCTGCTGTGGTGCAGTCACAGCCCCAGAGCAGTTCTGGGCTCCTGGGCCTGGCCCAGTTCAGGATCATGGAATGTCAGGCCCCTTTCCCAGCCCACAGCTCAGACCCAGCCACCACTCTGGAGATGAGCTGGTTTAACCCCATGGCCACTTCAGTCGGGGTCCACACCAGAGAAGAGCCCTCTCTGGGTGACAAGAGCAGCAGTGACACCTCCAGGGGCTGTCTGGAGATCCAGGTGGGTCTCTCTGCTCCGTGCTGAGAGAGAAAACTCCCATTTGGGAACATGGTTGGCACAGGAGGTTCCACTGCCCCTGCCCCTACAGCTGGGTCAGCCTGAACCCCACCATGTGCTCCAAACCCTCCCAGCCTTTCTGCTCAGCCCCCTCCACAAATGATCCAGAGGGAAAATGCCCCTGGAAACAGCAGGCTTGGGTTTCTGGCCCACTGCTCAGAGACTCAGCCAATAAATCAACACCAATTTGTCCTTGACTTCAAGCCAGGTTTTCACGGCTCCGGGGTCCCCTCCCAGCTCCTGCTGCCCGCGGGACCCAGGGCAGTGCTGAGGAGCCAGGAGTGGCAGGGGGGTGGCCCTGGGCTGAGCCAGGCACGTGTGGCACCACCACTGTCCAATTACCCAGGTTCTCAGGGAATGCCAGGAGCTTGTTCAGACAAGTGGCTCTGTCGATTCGCTCCTGTGGAGACTCGGGAGAGCAAAGCATGTTAATGAGCCCTTCTGAGTGCAAGACAAGCTCTGCAGAGGGATGATCAGAGTCTGAACCCCTTGGAGGGGGCACAAAGTGCCTTGTGGCCCCTTGCTTATTTTTAGGGACCTTGTTAAGAGCGTGTCAGAACCCACTCCACTGTTAATTTATGGGGTCACCCCCTCTGTCACGAAGGGAAAGTGAAGATTGTCATTCCCAACTTGCAGTTTAAATGCTCCACGTCCTTGCACCAGCTCCCAGCTTTGCATTTTTCCTGTGTGCAGCTCGTTAATGCATTAAGTTTCAAGCATATTTTGGAGAAGCCTTCAATTAAATACCTCTAAGGACAATATCTCTTTAGTATGAGACTGGGGCTGTCATCCTCTCCCTCCCCTCTCTGCTACTTGTCTCTTGATTTGGGTGAATTACACAAGGCTTTCTGAGCTGCATTCCAATCAGATGGTGGGTTCAGAGCAGTGCTGGGTGTTGGGGAGGGAAGATGGGCTGCAGGAGCTGTGGTCTGGAATGTTAATGTGGAACACCAGCCCAGGGAAGGCACACTCCTGTGTGTACCAGCCCATCCTGGGCTTGTATCCCAGCTCTTTTCCCTGCTCTTCAGCTGGCTTCCTAAGTCATTCAGGATTGTAGCCAAGGACACATGGGAGGTCCCTGGCCTCTGGGATTTGTATTTGCTCCTTGAACTCCTAAAAATATTCCCAGCTGTGTTTAAGGCATGTAGCTCTTCCCACCTGAGGGAGCAAATCTATGTCAAGAGGGGCATTCCCAGCTGTACAGAAGCAGGGAAACAACGACAGGATCACAGAATATGCCGAGTTGGAAGGGACCCACAAGGATCACCGAGTCCAGCTCCTGGCCTTGCACAGGACCAATACCCAGGAAGCCTTTTACACTGGTAAATCTGAGTATTTTCAGTGAGTTCCCAGACCTTCCACTGAGTGGTTCATAGAATCACGGAATGTTTTGGGTTGAAAAGGGCCTAAAAAGCTCATCCAGTTCCATCCAGGCTCCTGCCTGGGCAGGGACACCTTCCACTAGCCCAGGTTGCTCCAAGCCCCATCCAACCTGACTTTGGACACTTCCAGGGATGGGAAAACTGGTTTCTCAAGGTTTTGGGCAGCTTTGAGGTGGTTTGGTTGTTGTTCTTGTTGCATATGAACCACATCCAGTACGTATTGTCTGAGTCAAACTTCATAGAAATATAAATAGGGTTTGCTCTAATGACAACATGATACACAGAAAATAAAGCATGACAGTTTTCTACTGTCTCCTGCCATCATCTACAAGAACAGGAGCAATTAATTATGGAAGGAGGTTGTTTCACTTCTCTCCTTACTGTTTAATTCCCTTCTCTTCTTATATGAGCTCAGCTGTGGATCATTTCTTATAAACAGTATCTTCTCATAAAAAGCATGACCCAAGAACACTCTGGATTTCTCCCCTGTATTTCCTGGCAGAAAAGCAGCTAAAATGTAGCCTGTGCATCCTGTGCCCCTGCAGAGGTGACAGGACCACAGTTCCAGAGGGGAACAGCACTTGGGTGTTTGAATGCACGGCTGGGAGGAGGGATGGGGAGTGTAATGCAAGAAGCTGTTTGTGCTGGTGGGGAATGTCCTTTTTAAGGATTATTATATGCTTTAGGAAGGGCAAAACTAGCAAAACTGCTTTGACAAATGACAAGGTGATTGTCCCCTACCACTCAAGGAAGACTGGGTAGCTCTCACTGCCTGGGGGAAGTTCTTGTGGTGCCTAAATCTCCTTCCAGCAAAGATCTGCCTGGATTTCTGCTACACTGTGGGGAATAACATGTGAAGAAGGCATTGCTGGCTCCTGCTCTCCCTTCCTCACCTCTCCCTCACTCCAGGAAGGAGCATGAGAGTGTTTCAAAGGGGACCAAAGCACCACCTGAGCTCCAGCAGGTTCCAAAGTGTGTTCCCATAATGGCATCCATTAGTCTATTTGACATAACTACTGGTTCCAGGTTAATATGTTTAACTTAATGAGGCATTTATTTGCAGCCTAAGAACTCTTTTAGGAAGGTATGTTTTCTTCCAGCGAGCTGAAATGACGAGGGATTAATAACAGGCTTGAACAAGCGAGACGAGAAAATAAATCCAACCAGCTCCTCTGTGCAGGTTATGAAGTACCTTGGATTGATCCAGGGAAAGGCAATCATTTCTGACAGGGTGGAGAAAAAGAAAACACATTCTCCTTGCCTGCACATCTTACTCACTGCTGTCAGTGGTTACCTTCTTCCTCTCTCAACCTCGTGAAACGTCTGACCCAAGGAAAACCAGCAGCAGGCCAAGGATTCTCAGGAGGCAGAGAGGCTCTGAGGATTTATCAGATAGATCCAGACACATTTGTTAGCAACAGAAAGATTTTTCCCAACCCTTCTGCAAGGGAAAGGAGTAGGATATTCCTAATGTCCAGGGAAATACCCCTGAATTTCTTCCCATCCCAGGACAGGGCTTTGCACTCTCCTCTCTCCTCCCTGGTTCAACCCAAAGCAGAGGCCTGAGAAACAAATATGGATAAAGATGAGACAGCTAAAAAGAGACTGAACTGTCTAATCTAACCAGGACATCTCCTGCTGTGTCTTTTAGGAAGTCCAGATGTTTGCATAAGTCCTGCCAAGACTTCTTAAAAAGGGACCAAAACTCAAAAGATGTCACAGGGAACTGGCCTCAAATAGAGGATTTTTATGGATAGTCCTGAGAAGAGGATGGAAAGTGCAACAAAACTCTCCCTTAGGATATCTTATAATATTTATTTATTTTTTTTAGTTCATGGCACCGTTCAGGGCGTGAATTTTCTTCCCTTATAATGTCATGTTGTTTGGAGAGAAACAAGCAAAGTGAGGCTGTTCTAGTCTGCAAAAGCAAACTGCATTTTGCATCCAGAGGCTTCTGCAGGGGAACAGCATCAATATTCACACAGTGACACGACAAAGGTACAGAAACTCTTCTTCTAAAATTGACTTTCATATAATTTGCCAAATACAAAAATCACTGAGGTTGATCTGCCATGGAAAAGTAGCACCTTTATTTTCTTGCTGAAATAATGATCCCTCCATCCTCTGACGGTCTCACTGAGGGGTCGTGGAGCAGAGACACCCCAAAGGCACAGCAGGGACCTGCCCAGCTCAACAGCCAGCAGGAGAAAGGCCCTGCCCAGAGATGGGACAAGACCTTGTGTTGGGACATCTTGGGAGGAAAGGCTGGAGAACTGGGATTGTTCAGCCTGGAGAAGAGAAGTTTTGGGGTGACCTCATTGTGGCCTTCCAGGACCTGAAGGAGCTACAAGGAAGACGGAGAGAGACTGTTTCCAAGGGATGGAGGGACAGTTCCAATTAATGTGCCCTGAATGTTGTTACTATTGGTACGTCACAACCCAGCCCAGCACTGCAAAGGGGAGGATGCCCCATCCAAAAATATATTCCCAGCTCTCCAATAGAATTCCCATCATTCTGAAAAGTCGCTCAGCAACTTTTATAGAACGTTCTAAATGACCTCATTTCATGTTTTGTTTGGATACAAGGAAGAAACTTCCTTCTGGCCGAGCAGGACCGTGTGTGATCTGCCTGACTCTGGAAGGCACATTAACTGAGGATGGAAAAAAGGGAAAATGCTGATTCTCCCTGATAGTAAATCCTATGGCAGGAGAGTTTGGGGAAGCTGAGGGGGCTTAGCCAGTGGCAAAGCTTGGAAAGCTTAGCAGGTAAGTTATATCTTGGAGCAGAAAAAATTCCTGTTGCAGGGGCAGCTTGGCCAGGGCCACACAATTAATTGCTGCTCACAAAGCAGCCCATGCTGGGATTTCCAATCCCAAATATTCTCAGTTCTCATTAACTTTTTGTTATTGATTCCTGGCTGCTTTGTGCATCCTCAGCCCTCCGCCTGCACAGCTGGAACTTTCCAGAGGATCCTGGGATCGCGGGAAGTGCTCTGGTCTAACCTTTCTGGAGACTTTGGTGTGAGAAGCAAGAAAGTGAACAAGAAAAAAATATCATTCAGGAAAGTTTTGCTGGTCTTTCAACATGTCTGAAATAGCTACAGGTATTTTCCTCTCCACCTCATGTCAGGAGATGACACATTTAACCTCTGCAACCAACCTGGTTTGTCTCCATGTCTCACCTGAGGTTGTACCAGGAAGGCTTTACCCTGACATCCCTTCCCCTCTTCCCATATTTGCAGAATTCCAGGCTTTCCTTTAAAATACAATGAAACATTAGAAAAATTAGAAACCACTCCCCCTTGGCACTCTCCAAGCTCTCACGTTTTCCTGGCCTAACTTTTATTTTCCACCTTGAAGAGCAGCTCCCAGTAAACAAGCTCCCTGCAATTCCTGCAGATTTCTGCCTGTTGCTAATTAGATTTCTGCAGTTTTGTTTCTGCTCAGCAATCCTTAAATACCAAATTCCACATCTTTTGGTCCCAAGGCATCTAAGTGGGAAGGCAGCAGCCAACAGGAGACAACCTGGGGAGTTTGAGCACGTTTCAAACACTGCAGTGCAGCCACGAGTCCATCTGCCAAGTGAACATCCCTGGCTTGCAATTCCAACTGGGTTTCCCACAGAATATGAGGAATTTAAAATATTTTCCTGCTTTTTTAGAGCAAGGACACAACAAACTCTTCCCTGATCACACCTGATATATGGCTGGAGCTCTCACAGCAGCAGGGATGAATCAACACTGGAGAAAATTCCGAACGTTGGTTCAGACAGCCGGCGGATTGATGGGATTTGCATTGGGGAGACCTAAAGCAGTTTAGGAAGGAGGAGGAGAAATTCTGGGACCAAAAAAAGATGCTCAAGAAACCTTTTAGTCTTTTTTGGGTGCTTTCCAGCTAAGAAGCTCAGTATTTATGGCCAGAGGCTGTGTGTGCTCTCTCTCACAGATCGATGGCACTCGAGCTGCTGTTCAGAGCTCAGGGAGGGCTCAGTTCCCATCCCTGGGCTCCCAAGAGCCACAGGAGTGGGGAATGGCCTAAATTTAACACACAACAGGCTGCAGGAGAAGGGCACGTCCTTGGGTGACACTGGTTGAAGATCCAGGTCTTTTGCTGGACAGCAAAACACCAGTGGGCTTCCCCAAACCAAGCCCTGGGTCCGGCGAGGTCAGAAATGAGCCGTGGCACTGCTCAGCTCCCAAATGCTTGTTTATACAGAGAAAAGCACCCAAAAAACTTGTTTATACTGAGAAAAACATTGTGTTGAGAGTTGCAAGCATTCAACAAATGAGAGGAATCTCACAGAATCAGAGAATATTCAAGCTGGAAGGGACCCACCAGGATCATCGAGTCCAACACTTAAGTAAATGGCCCTTATGGGGGGGAAAAAACCCTTAAATGGAGATCAGCTCCAGAATTCCTCTTCATATGGAGAAAAGTAGGTCAAACATCGTGTTGAGAGTTAAAAGTGCTCAAGAAATGAGAGGGAACTCACAGAATCACAGAGTATTCAAGCTGGAAGGGACCCACCAGGACCATCGAGTCCAACTCTTAAGTAAATGACCTTTTTGGGGACCAAACCCACAACTTTAGTGTTGTTGGCTGAGCTCATCTCAGAGCTGATTGAGATTCTTCCAGCAGCCCCAATTCTTCAAAATGAATATATGAAGGATCAAAAAACCCCTCCCATTGTTCACAGCAAATGGGGCTGTACCTGCATCAATCATGCACATTGTAGGACATTTATACAGGATTATAGAAAGGGAAGTATTAATTCAGTGATGGATATTAATTCTGAGAAAGAAGGAGCTCCTCTTTGCTGCCTCAATTGTAGAAAAAATGCAATTCTTTCCAATGATATTACACTGGATTACACGGGAAACCACATTAACATATTCCCTGGGGTTTAGTGATCTCATAATGAAAATTCTGTTCCAAATCATCCAGGAAAGAGATGCTCTTGGGGGAAAAAAGCCCTTTAGACTGAGAAAGCAACCCCACATCAGCAAGTTTAAGAGGTCGTGTTTCGCTGACAGCTTCTGATGGGGTCACCACGGGACAAACAAGTGGGACAGGGGAAAATACATCCACTCTGTGCCAGGCATGGAAAAGGGCTTTGCCACTGCTTCCCTCTCCTGCTTCACAGCTGCACCCTCAGGGATGGCTCTGAATGATGATCCATCACCAAAGCTACACCAAGATATTTAGAATTTTACATTCCACCAAAGTCCTTCAGCTGGTGACGAGTTCCTGCCCAGAGAAGGGGTGGTTTGGACAGACAGTGCTTGATTCCATTGCCTTGGGCCTGACTTAAAATCTAACAGGTCCTGAGCCTGAGCACAGCTCTCTGCAGCCAATGAATTGACTCTGGTGGAGCTCAAGAGCTTTGGGACAAGTCATATTGACATCAAAGACAGCTCTAACCAGCATGAAAAAAGCTCAGATCAGTCAGAGATGTTTTCCTTGAAATTTGCTGTGATACCTTGAATTCCACCCATTTAAATGAGTTAAATAAGAATGTTATTACAGGTTAAACAAATACCAAAGGATCACTGAAGACAAGAAGGTGCTGCATTGTTAGAACTGTTCTGGAGCAGATAATCACCCATTATATTGTAAACCTCAAACATGATTTAATAACTGCTGTTTAAATAACATACATTTACCGCCTTATTAAAAATTAACCTCAGAGAATCATAATTTGTAATAGCAACACTTGCATGTTTGGAGACCCAGAGGGTGGGAGCAGAGTCTGGTGGGGAAATCTGCAAGTTAATGAGTCTCTGATTCTTTTCAGGTCTCGACCACAGTTTCAGGTAATTTGACTTTCTATTTTTGAATGAGCTGCAGCATCAGCTCGGAGCAGCAGGGGCTGGACAGTCTGGGATTTTCTTCTGGTCCTTCCAAAGAGCAGGGCACTGGTTTCTGATGTCCAGGACACCTGTGATGAGCAGGCAAAGGGTCAGGAAGTAGATGGGAGAGCTCCTCGCTGACTGATCCCACCTGAGGCAGAGCAGAGAAGGCTCCAGCCCAGGAGAACCTTGGGGCTGGGCCTGTGCAGGGCTGAGGGTTGGACTGGATGGTCCTTGGGGGTCCCTTCCAGCTCAGCACATCCTGGGATTTTGGAATTGAAGGCTAATGACCTGTGTGGTTGTGTGAACATTCAGAGTGGTCTTTGAGGTGCCTGTTTTCCTCTCTGGAACCCAAAGTTAACCTTGTCCTTACCCCAGACTCTCAAAGAGGGGAGTCAGCTGATTTCCTTATTTTGCCCCCACTATCTTGTGGGTTCAATTCTCTGAAACAAGCCCAGGAATGTTATATCCTCGTCCACTCTAAACCAATGTGTTCGTGATCATTCCTGGAAAGAGCCAACCCCCCCTGTACAGGGAAGGGCCTTCCAGGGAACTCCAAACCCCCCCTGTACAGGGAAGGGCCTTCCAGGGAACTCCAAACCTCCCCTGTACAGGGAAGGGCCTTCCAGGGAACTCCAAACCTCCCCTGTACAGGGAAGGGCCTTCCAGGGAACTCCAAACCTCCCCTGTACAGGGAAGGGCCTTCCAGGGAACTCCAAACCCCCCCTGTACAGGGAAGGGCCTTCCAGGGAACTCCCTTGGGTGCCCTAAATGCATTTACTGAAACATAGGAGAGTTGGATTGCATCCATCAATCCAAAGCCCTTGAAGGCAACAAAAAAAGCTCCAACTTTCTGGGGAAGATCATAAAATCACAAAATCTGATGAGCTGGAAGGGACCCACCAGGATCAGCAAGTCCCTGCACAGGATACCCCAATATTCCCACACCCTGTGACCTCTGATTTCCCTCACAGGACCCATGTTCAGCAGGAGGTAAATGTGCCCCAGAGCCACTGAAGCAGGAACATTCCTGCTTGGAGGATGCAAATGCCACATGAAAAAATGAAAACCAATTTTGCATCAAAACCAAAATTTCTTTATCAGAAGCTAATTATCATTTGTCAGAAAGAGCACAGGCTGCCCTGTGAGTTTAGTTCACTGCCTTAGTTTCATTCTTGGAAAGAGCCAAACCTCCTCCGTACAGGGAAGGGTCTTCCAGGGAACTCCAAACCTCCCTTGTACAGAGAAGAGCCTTCCAGGGAACTCCAAACCTCCCCTGTACAGGGAAGGGCCTTCCAGGGAACTCCCTTGGGTGCCCCAAACGCATTTACTGAAAGGTAGGAGAGTTGACAAAGCACCTCTTTATCAGAAGCATTGCCTGGGGCATTTTATCCATCAATCCAAAGCCCTTGAAGGCAACACAAAAATAACTTCCTGGGAAAGATCATAAAATCATAAGACCGTAAAATCACAGAATCTGTTGAGCTGGAAAGGATCCACCAGGATCAACAAGTCCAACTCCTGGCCCTGCACAGGACACCCCAGCAACCCCACCCCCAGGATCCATGTTCAGCAGGAGGTAAATGTGTCACAGAACCACTGAACCAGGAGCGTTCCTGCTGGGAGGAGGCCATCCCACCCCGTGCAAAGGCTGATTAGTTTTTAATGAAAACCAAGTTTGCATCAATACTAAAATTACCTTATCAGCAGTTAATTATCACTTGTCAGACAGAGCACGGGCTGCTGTGTGGGTTCAGCTCTCGGGGAGGTTTGTAATGCTGAATTTCCGACCTGCAGGAGCGAGCTCTTCTTGTCAGGAGTTGTTCGCGTTTGAACTGCTCCCCGTGGATCCTGGGATTTAAATGAGCTTTTGATTTCCTGGAAGATGACAGGCTTGGTATTTTTAAAGTGGTTCATCTGGAGATCAGACAGCACAATAGTGAATACACCCTAATGACTGTTTACGTTGTGCTCTCACACTGCTGGAACACTTCTTATCCTCAGGTATTTCGTAACCTATTTGGAGCTGTGGGTCTGCTGTTGGATATACTGAAGCATTTGAATGGCTCTAAGAGCTGTGTTTGATGAAACACAGGTTTTGGTACACCTGAGCCATCTTCATTCATTCCAGGGGAGGAAATGATAATCAGAACATTTCAGCATATTGCAGATTCACTTGCAACCCTTTGAAAGGGAACCAGAATTTGGCTGTTCCTCCTGACGTTTTGTAAACAGCCTTTCTTCTGGCTTGTTAGAAAAAGAAGATGGAAAAGGGGCAAAAGCAGAATTACTCTTCACCAGGAGAGGGTTTGCCACAGGCTGAGCTGCTCAGCATTTGTTGGATTCTCCAGGGAAGGAAGGTCTCCCAGCTCCCATCCCAGCACGGGGCACGAGGCTGATTGTGAGACCCGTCAGCATTAAGGACATTTCCCCCATGAAGACATTTTTCCCACTGACCTGCAGATCTCTTGGTCTCAGGTTTAATGTTCCCTCACCCTCCTTATCCCCAACAACACCTTTGAAGCTCCTTGTCGAGCGGGCGATTGGCACCACGATCTTTGCAGCAGCTGACGTGCCCCCACCCCACGTGCCAAGAAAGGCAGCAATGAAGTAACCAATAAAACATAACCCTGTTCCATTACAGACCACGAAAATTACCCTCATCCTGGCAGAGGAGATTTTTTCTTTCTTTTTGGCACCCTTTATTTGTGTTGCTGGTCCACAGTTCCCTTTTTCCAACGAGGGCTGGGAATGCAGTGATTTAAATGAAGGATTCATGCAGCTCCCATCTGCTAAGTATCTTCTCATTAACCAGATGACACTCCTGCTTTACATAAGGCAGGAATTCCTTTATCTGGCGTGATTAAAGGTAGCAGAACTTCTAAGATGCACCTATAAATTCTTGCCTTCATTTAAGCCCCAAACAGCGGGAGAACAATGGACAGATTGTGTCTGAGGCTGTGAAAATAAAACTGCCACATGATATTGATTTAAGTGTCATCCAAGTCCCAGCACAGTTCAAAAAGCAGAGTATATCTGTGTTAGCACAGCCAGCCATAAATCCAGGAATTAAGGAGGTGGAGTGAAGGGGAGGAGAAAGAGCAGCTGAAATGTTAGAGATTTAATCCATTCTCTTCCAGCCTGGGGAAAGGAAATTGGGGCACATGGGCCAGCCTTGATTTATGGTGCCCAGACCTCTCTTTCACAGGTTTGATCCATCTTAATCACCAAAATCAGAAGACTGAGTGTGGTGCCAACACACCCAGAAGGATCCCAGGTGTCCATGTGGTGCCAGAGGCACAGGAAGGTTCATCTCTGCCCCCTTCCCTTTCCTGGGAACACCAAGGCCACAAACCCGGAGCTGATGCTCTGCAGAACATCTTGGGAGTATTTGCTTGGCCAATCTCAGGAGCAGGAGGCATTAAAAAAAAGGGATGCATGTCCCTGTGTTGGCAGGTCAGGCAGCATTTGGTGCCCTGACCGAAGCTGCAGCTCCAGGAGCTCTGTGACTGCTGCCAGTGTGCCCTTTCCTTTCACTGTGACTGCACAGGGAATTAAAACCTGCATCCAGCTCCGTGGCTCAAACAGAGCCACAAAATTCCCCACTTGGAGAAGAAGAAAAAAACCACAGAATCACGGAAACAAAGAATTGTTCAGGTTGGAGGAGACCTTCAAGATCATCAATCCAACCATCGATCATGTTCAGCACCAGCCATGTCCTCCAGTGCCAAACCCACGTGTCTTCTTGAACACTTCCAGGGATGGGGATTCCGTGATTTACAACCCTTTCTGTGCAGAAATATTCCTGACATCTAACACAAATCTCCCTTGGAGAATCTTGGGGCTGTTTCCTCTCATCCTGAGCCATCACATTTCCTTTGCATACCCGATAAAACAGGAGGGATCCAACCAACCTACGGCCCACAACTCTGTGGGGCTCTGCTGAAAACTGGTTCCTGCTTATATCCAAGAATTTCTGGCTTATGGAGAGTCTGGAGCAGCACCACACACATCAGGACGGTCTAATGCTGCTTCTACTCCTCATCAACTCATTTAGGACACATTTTTTATGTGCGAAAAATTCCACTCAGACCAAAATGTCCACAGTTCAGCAAGGACAAAGTGCAAAGAAAACTAGAAAAGAAACAGAGTAGTATGAAAATTAAAAGCCCTGAACACCCGTCAGCATGCTCTTTTTTTCTATAATTCCGTATCCATGCTCTTATTTTTTATAATTCCATACAAGTGCAGCATCTCCAATTTTCTGCATTGTGCTGTAATTTCCCTTAATCCAGAATTCGGTTCTAATCATTTGCATAATTTGAAATATTGTTTCTTTGGGGGGATGCAAAAGGTTCTGCAGGGGATTTTGGGTTTGGTGGTGGGTTTGTTTGGTTTTTTTTTTCCCTTTCCCTGTAAGGCTTTTATGAAAATGATGCCTCTGTAGCAGCATCTTTTACTTAAACAAAAAAGGAGGGGTGGAAAATTGCAGGATCAACCACGATATTATTACAGGGGGATAATGTGAGTGCAGCCATTTGGCCGATTTCCTTTTTAACTGAGGCTTGCACTAAATAGTTTCATCTGCCTCTCAGGGAAATGCTGGTTGGACCAACCACATTCCTCCCCACCTGCTCCCCCTCAGAGGCTGGCACTGAAGTTTTTTCCAGTGACTGGCACTCAATCCCTTTATACTATAAATATATATATATAAAGTATAAATGCCCTTTCAGAGAGGCAGCTTCTTCTGGCACAACCCTTTGTGGGTGGGGATGTGTGTGGAGATTCCTCCCTTGGCTGGGACCCCCCAAGGTCACTCCTTGAGGTGGAGAGCAGAGATCTCCCCACGAGCATTGGGCTGAGGGAGTTATATCATTAATTATTATTAATAATTATTAATATATATTATTCTATATAATTATAATGAATTATTATTAATACTGTTTTAATATAATAATAACTGATTATTATTTGTTATTGATTATAGTAATTAATTTTTATAAAAAATTATTAAGAATTATTTCTTTTTGCCACCTCTAATATCACTGTTTCAATATAGTGCACTATCCTATCCTATTTTATACTACACTACTAGTAGTTTTTAGTGTTTATCTTATGGAGCAAATAATTCTGCTTAAGGTTTTTTTGTCTGATCGTTTGTAATAAGAAATGATTCATTTTATATAAACATTCCTGTTTTGCCAACTATTAAAACCTGTGGTACAAAAAGTGGTTCAATCCCACCTCTGTGATTCCTTAAATTTAAACTATTGGCACGATCTGAGGCTGAGGTTGGATGCAGCCACACCCAGACTCCTCTCTGAGAAGGGGTTTAGAAAGCCAGGGAGTCCTTCCTGCACCTCAGGGCACAATGGCAGGGCTTTTTAATAAATTTTGTCCAAACTTTCCACTCCCACCCGTGACAGATCCACCAGCAGCTCAGGAATGTGGGATGCTTTGCACTTCCCCTGTCCCCTCACCCCGGGGCTCTCAGCAAACACTCCCAGGGAGCTCCTCGTTCCGGGTCTGAGGGATGTTCTCAATTCATCTCAATTTATCAACCCCAGCCCGTTTTTTGGACTTTTTTCCCCCAGTTTGTCACTTCATTCTGCTCCAGGAGGGGTCAAAGAGGCTCCTGCAAGTTGGCTGGAGGGCTTTGCAGACACTGGGAAAGGAACACTGAGCTTTGCTTTGCCTCTGACCACAAGGGATGGAAGGCAGTGGGGAAAATCGCAGCTGCTGGTTAAAGAAAATTTTACTCTGTCACAAGGACATGTTGAGACCCCACACCACGCTCTGAAACCCCGGATTTGGAGAAATTTCTCATTTCCCAACACACCAGGAAGCATCTCCCCAGCGCTGATGGGTCCTCAGAGCTGATGGGGAGCAGCCCTGCTTTGGACCGGGGCTTGTGGTTCCCCAGAGTGTGGGACTGGGGAAGGCACCTCATTTATCCCTGGTATTCCATAGAGCCAGTCATGGAATGAGAAAGGAGGAATCTCCCTCCCCTGCACTGACGTTTCACTTCAGCTCGCCCTCCCCCTCCCTCAGAACCTGCAGCCAAGACTGTCCCTCCCTCATCCTTTTGCTTCAGGAGCGTTTTCCCCCTCCTTTTACAAGTTTGGGAAGAGCCATAGAAATCACTGAGTCCTAGAGAATCACACCTCTCACCTTTTCACCTTTTGGAGGCTGATTTCTTCTCCACATCTCTGCAAGAAGTTTGTTTTTTAGCATGTAAACAAAATGCTGGGAGAGGATAAAAATCCCCCAGGTCTGAACAAAAGCAGGGCACTAACTAGCACTCTTTTCATTCTGGCTGTGGATAAACTCCAACATCCTTTCTTATCTTGGAAGTTGCAGTAAATCCACCTTGAAGCCAAACTTTCCCGTGGTGGAAGACACTCAAAATCAAAGGCACTGTGTGGATTTACAACAGTTAAACCCCCAGCAGACACTGGGTAATTGCACTGAGAACTGAATCAAAGAAAGTGGGTTTTATTTTTCCTGTGCTGACAACTTTAAAAATCACGCTTTTCAAGTGTGAAATGAAAGATTTGTGTAATTGCTCATCCTTTGTACTCCAGTTTATTAAAACTGTGACTTGCACATTAAAATGAGATTATATATAAAGGGAGGAGAAACACAGGGGGACTAATTGCCACATAATGTAGTGACTTGGGGAGAGGAACAGCACAGTTTGTTGGCAGGGCTGATGAACAGGAGCTACAGAGCTGGGATAAAGTTCCTGGGATAAAATAAAGAAATAAATGGAAGTTTTTTAGTGTTTGGTTCTTGTTTCATCCCCCTGATATCACTGTCTCTGCAGGAGAAACCAGAACCCAACTGAGCCCAATTTTTGAGGATATTTTGTGCAGTTGGCCCCTGGTTCCAAACTTAAAGCAAGAGGGAACCAGTTTGTGAAACTTAAGAGGCAGGTGCAAATGGTATTTATGTGCTAAAGGGAGCAGCAGAACACATAAATTCCATCAGTTGGATCCCAAACACAGGCCAGAAGGAAAAGAGTTTGAAGAGATGGACAAGCCACCCCTTTCCTTCAGCTCAGCCACCCCAGGGAGGTCTCAGCTTTTCTTCTACCTACAGAATAACCCAGCCACGAGATTTCTGTGTCTCTGTGTATTTAGACACAGAATTGTTCGTGGAATTTTGGGCACTGCCATTCAATCTCGTGTCAGAATCACAGACTGTGAGTAGAGATTCACCAGGCCTGAGGAAACGATACCTTCAGAGGCAACAGAGAGAGATTAATTCTTACAGAGGGTGGGTCGTGTTTCTCCAAGGAAACCACACCTCTGTTCCTGTGGGTGGTTTGGGGCTCCTCAGGGCAGGACATGGAGGGGCTGGAGGTGTCCTGGGAAGGGGCTGGAGCAGCAGGAGCAGCTGAGGGAGCTGGGGGGGCTCAGCCTGGAGAAAAGGAGGCTCAGGGGGGACCTTCTGGCTCTGCAACCCCCTGACAGGAGGGGGGAGCCGGGGGGGTCGGGCTCTGCTCCCAGGGAACAAGGGACAGGAGGAGAGGGAACGGCCTCAAAATGCACCAGGGGAGGGTCAGGTTGGACATCAGCAGGAATTTCTCCATGGAAAAGGTGGTCAGGCCTTGGCAGGGGCTGCCCAGGGAGGTTTGGAGTCCCCACCCCTGGAGGTGTCCAAGCAATGACTGCATGTGGCACTCCAGACCCCACACAATCCGGGCCCCACAGTGGCTTCCACAGAAGCTGATTAGAAGTAAAGAGACAAAAGGAAAAGTTGTCGTTAAGAAAAAGAAGCCTTGACAGGACTATTTAAGATTTAGTCTGGCTGCTGAAGTGACTGTCAGTGGTAAGAATATTTTTACAATGCTCATGAAGTCTCAGACAGGAGCAGAGCTGGTGCTGCTCAGGAGACAGTCGCTCCAACAGATTCAGGCCGTTTCTCCTGTCATCCTAATTTTGGCTGTAATAGAATGGGATAGAGGGAGAAAAAGGGGGGAAGCAGCTAAACTGACAAGGCCTTTCTTTCAGTTCTAAGACCCTCAAAGTCGCAGCTCTCTGGATTTACATGGTTTATTAACAGCGTGTGCTGCCAAGTGGAACAAAGGTATTAATCCTTCAGGATAAATCCTCTTGCTGAGCTGGCTGGGATGGACCCCCAGTTACCTCTGAGTGTCAGGGTGGGACAGGCCACCAGCACACAAGGGCAGAAACTGGGCAGGAACAGCTTCTCCAAGACAGAGCAGTTTGCAGCCATTCAGTGGGAAGATTTCTTCTGTTCCCACTGAGATATTTCCAGTTCTTTTCCCAAAGCACAGGTTGGAAGAGGCAGAGAGGAACCACTGTTGTGGGATGGCTCTGCAGAGTCAAGGCAAAGGGCTGATGGTGGAGGGAGAAGAAGGGGTGCTCAGGCAAATAAAACCTCTTTACCCCCACTCCTCCCAGGCCTCACCAACTCACGTGCACCCCTGGGATCACAGAATCCCAGACTCTGCCAAGTTGGAAGGGACCCACAAGGATCACTGGGACAAAATCCTTGCAGGCTGCCTTACAACGGATTCCCTGTTGGATTTAGCCCCAGGTGAGCTGTGCTGGATCCCATAGGAAGGGGGGGGGTGAGGTCTGGATCCCATAGGGAAGGCAATTCCCGAGCAGGTGGCCCAGCCTGTCCCTGCTCCCAGTGTGATGTCCTACCAGGGCAGCATCAAACACACCTCAGGTGGGCCTTTAAAGTCCTACAGGAACATAAATAATAAAGACTGTGTTGCTACACAGGTGATAAGTAGTCACAAAGACAGGAGTGTTCCAAAAAAAGGAAGGGAAAATCGATGGAATTCACCTGGAGAAGAGAAGACTTTGGAGTGACATCATTACAGCCTTCTAATGCCTGAAGGGAGCTGACAAGAAAGATGGAGCCAGACTATTTCCAAGGGCCTGGAGGGACAGGAAAAGAGGGAGTGGCTTCACATGGAAAGGGAGTAGGTTTAGGCTGGATATTCCTTCCCTATGATGCTGGGGAGGCCCTGGCACATGTTGCTCAGAGAAGCTGTGGCTGCCCCTGGATCCCTGGAAGTGTCCAAGGCCACACCTGTGCTGGTGGAAGGTGTCCCTGCCCATAGCAGGGGGTGGAATGAGATAAGCTTTAAAGTCCCTTTCAAGACAAATGATTTTGTAATTCTATTAAACGTTGTTTCCTCGTCCTTTCCAATTCCTTTTGTTCTACTGACCCAACCCTGCAGGTCACAGCAATCCTGCAGAGGTGCAAAATTAAAACTTCCCTGAGCAGAGGCAGAATAGGAAAAAAAGGGGTGGGATGGGTTGAAGTGGGGGGAATGTCCCTGTGTGCAAAGACTTGATTAACCCAAGATTCTCAGAACAGGAACCCTCCCAAGAATCAAAAACCCCTTGGCACAAAGCAGAGAGATGAAAACTGCAGCAGAGGGCAAAGAGCTGATTTGGGCTCTTCCCTCAAACTACTGTGTCCACCTACATGTGCACACAGATCCTTTGGGTGCCCCAGAACCCCCATCTCCTGAGGATCTTGCTGTCCAATGGTCTGCCCAGCAGAACCCAGCCAAAGGCCTTTGGTGCCTGGGGAAGTTTCCCATGGAAACACACAGTGAATTGGTTTTGTTCAAGCAGGAGGTGGCAGCTCTGGTGGGGTGGGGAGTGCCCAGGGCCCGATTTGGCTGCTCTGCCTCCTGAGCATCAGCATCTGTCACTTGAGATGGACCTAACAGGGCCAACAGCTTCGAATATCCCCAATTCCCAGAAAATTTATCCCAAGTTTTCAAACAGATGGTCCTTGCTTTTTGAAACATCATCGAAGATCTCGTTCAGGACCCTCAGAATGGAACCTTTGGCTGGTCTCAAACTGGCCTCCAGCAGCAGGCAAGTGTCCCTGGAGGGCCAGGAAACCATGGAATGCCATGGAGCAGAGAGATCCTGAGGAGGAGAAGGCAGGTATTTCCAAAGCCCTTCTTCATTTGACCCTCCTGCTCTCAAATCTTGCTCTCACTCATGCTGAGCTCTTAATCTGTGAGTGACTTCGCTCCATGTGTGTGTTGACAGAGCTCCTGTGCTGCAGTTATTAAACTCTGCTACATGTGTAGGTGTATAATTGCAGAGAGGCTTTTTTTTTTTTTTAAATAATGTATTTTGTTCCGTCCACAAATATAGAACATAATTACCCGCAATTACTGCCGGCTTATCTAAATAACTGGAGGTCGTTCCCCCTCACGCTGGAGAACATGAGAGGAGAACTTGTCCCTCTTCATGCTGAATTCCCAACTGTGCTCTCCACAGCCCCAATTACAGGCAGGATGTTTGTGTGTGAGTGGCAAAGTAAAACAGATACAGACAGAGCCTCAGAAATCCTTAAATCTGGAGAAGGGAGAGGAGGAAAATTGCATGGAATTCGCAGACTGCCCAGGGCAGAGTTCTTGTCCAGTCCTGCAGCAGGTGGGTTGTTTTGTTAAGAGGCCAAAATCTGGTGCCTCAGGGAATTGTTTGGTTTCCATTGTGATGGTCCAAACTTGCTGGGTAACTCAGAGAGCTCCGAGACTGTGCAGAGGGACCTGAGACAAGGGATGGAGGGACAGGACACTGGGAATGGCTTCCCACTGCCAAAGGGGAGGGTTAGGAGGGATACTGGGGAGAAATCCTTCCCTGGGAGGGTGGGGAGGCCCTGGCCCAGGTTGCCCAGAGAAGCTGTGGCTGCCCCTGGATCCCTGGAAGTGTCCAAGGCCAGTTAGGATCAACCTGGGCTGGTGGAAGGTGTCCCTGCCCATGGAGGGGGTGGAATTGGATCACCCATAAGTTCCCTTCCAACACAAACCATTCTGGGCTGCTGGGATTCTCGATTATCAATCAGGGATAACAGAAATATCTGATTGATTTTTTTCCCCCAGATCAGATCTAGTAAAGGTCAATCTCAATTTTCACTTTCCTTCTGTTGATTTTCACCCTGTTTTCGCTCCCATTCTACCTAAATGATGAGCCCTCAGAAAGGAGGACACTTTCCTTACCATGGGTGGTGTGAAGATCACACAGGTCCAGTCCTTGATATTTTTCTCCTATTGGGAATATGGAAGTCAGAAAGTGTTCCTGGGGTTTTATCCTTGTTTTGCATTTCTGGCCACAGCCCAATTTCCCTGTAAGTTCCTCCTTTATTCCAATACCATTTACTGGAAGATACAAACCCAAAGCCTTCGTGTTTGGGTGTCTCACAAAAGAACTTGATCTTTGTTATTCTGCTCCCAGAATGAATCCAGATCAGAAACAAATCCTAAATATATATAAACACATCTGCTGCACCCTGGATCTTTAGCCTCCATCAATTAATATCATTTATTAATTGTATGCCACCGAGTAAAAAAATATTCTCATTTAAATTGTCCTATAAAGTGGAATTTCCCAAACAGAAAATCATCTAGAAGGGAAGGGAGAGGGACAACACCCCTTCCAGAGAAAGGAGGACACTTTTTTTACCATGAGTGGTGTGAAGAAAACACATATCCAGTCCCTGATGTTTTTCCTTCATTAGGAATGTGGAAGTTGTAGCACAATAGAAAGTGTTCCTGGATCTCTATCCTTGTTTTGCTCTTCTAGCCATAGCATAATTTCCCAGTAAGATGTTCCTCCTTCATTCCTGGACCATTTGATTGAAGATACAAACCCCAAACCTTCGTGTTTGTGTGTCTCACAAAAGAGCCTGATCTTTGTTTTTCTGCTCCCAAAATGAATCCTGCTCTGAAACCAATCCTAAATATGTATAAACACATCTGCTGCACCCTGAATTTTTAGCCTCCATCAATTAATACCATTTATATTCCAACCAGTAAAGAACATTCTCATTTAATTTGTCCTATAAAGTGACAGTCCCCAACCACAAAAGGGAATGGAGAGAGACAACACCCCGAAGTATATCCTCAACTTTTGAACTATTCCCAAAGGGCTTCAAATTGTGGCATCATTTCTACGTTTCTCCAAGTTCCTGTCACTCTGTGGGACTGGGAAGTGATTCTTTGGGATATAATTGGCCATGTGGCCCCCAGGGAATGTAGGGAAGGGCTGACTCTGTGAGAGTTTAATGGTCCTTTGGTGTCTTTGAAATTTTTGTGCTGTCAAACAGTGCATATTCTGGGCATCAATCTTATATCTGATCAGGGGATTATTGAGGCACTGGAGCATCATTTTGTCCACGTGCTAATATAGTGTTTCTTATCTTTCTGAATTTTTGTGTCCAATAATATGTGTTCTGTGCACTGGGCTTTTATATTATGGGGGAGATGCTGAGGGGGCCAGAGAGAGATGGGGCTGTTCCTCCTGAGAGGGGCCCTTAAAGATATGCACAAACATCATAAGGGCAGAAGAGAACGGGCCAAAACTCCCCTCAGCGCCAGGAAAAAGAGCACAAACTGACACACGGGATGTTCCATCTGAAAATGAGGGGAAATTTCCTGGGTTTGAAGGTGAGAGAGCCTTGGAACAGCCTGCCCGGGGTCTCCTGCTCTGGATCTCCCCAGAGCCTGCCTGGACATGATCCTGCTCAGCCTGCAGGTGGGTTGCACCAGGTGATCTTCCAACCCCCCCCCAGTCTGGGATTCTGTTATTTCTGTGATATGTGCCCATTTTGCACTTCATTCTTAGTGATTCTGTTATTATTGCTGTTCTCTGACAGATATTTTCTTCTTCTTTAACCCTTTTGCCCTGAACCTGGACTATAAAAAAACAAAAAAAAGCCTTGCAATTTTCCCTTTTTTTTTTTTTAACACAAATTGTTCTGAGAAACAAAATCGTCGTTATTATGCCTGAATGTTCTTTTTTTTTTTTTTTTTTAAGAAAAAGTTTTAAACTAAAAAAAAAGCTTTAACAATAGCAGTGAGGGTGGAAAGAGGGTGAAATTACGTTTCTCTGAAAAGTGGCTTTGGAATTTTAACACAACGATTTTCCAGGAGAAGAGCTTAAGGGATCATATCAAATGAATTTTGCCATCAGAGTGAGAGATCTGTCTGCAGATGGGGGAAGTATATTTTAATTTGACAGAGGGCTTCAAGGGACTTTGACAGAATTACAGAATTCATTTTGCTAGCAGATATGATCGAGGTATTAGACAAAAACACATTCTGCAGTGAGACCACGGTGAGCTGTTTGACATAATGTGTTTTGGACACAGGAATTTCCTTGCCAGTGAAGCATTGGATGCTTATTTCTGGTTAGAGGGACCCCCCAGGCTCCTGCTCAAAGGAGAAGCAGGGTGTGTTTTTACAGAGGGGGGAATGTTAGAAGCAATCAAAACCTTTTGATACTCCCCATTATTACTCTGCCCACCATCTGGTCACCCCACCCTGCAGGGAAGGCTTGGAACCACTGAAGGAAGGACTGGAGCCACTGAAGAAAAACTGAAAACACTGAAGGAAGGGCTGGAACCATTGAAGAAAGGGCTGGAACCACTGAAGGAAGGTTTGGAATCATTCAAGGAAGCGTTGGAATTCCTGAGGTGCAGAGAAAGGAGAGAGCAGCTCCGTTCCTTTCTCGCCCGTTCCAGAGGGAGTTGTGGGCAGGCAGTGCTGGGAAAGGGCCTGGGAATTCCGGGGGGAATGAGGTGTCTCCCAGTGTACTACCCTGCTCCCTGAAACCTCCACTTAGTCTGGGTGCGGATTTCTGGGTGGGAATGGCACCTCCTGCTGAATTCTCTGTCAGGGAGGAAAGAAGGGCTCACCCTTCCTGTGCTTTCAACAACTCTTTGCTATCCCAGAAACCTGGGGGAGAATTCCCCTTTCCGTGGATCCAACACTCACTGGAGCTGTCACTGCACCTCCTGATGTTTTCTCCACTTTTATTTTTTTCCTCTCTCTCCTTTTTCCCCACCCCATCTTTTTTGTCCTTTAAGGAGCTCATTGAGTCAGTTCTGTGCTCTTGCTTCTATTCCATTTGGTGAAGGAATGACAGAAGCGTGGGTTCATTTGCTGAATCTTTTTAATAAATTCCTCTGTCATTAGAGGAATGTGATTGATAAATCACAGCCTCCGTTGTTGTGGGTTCTGACAGTGCTGTGGATATATTTTTTAAAAAAAAGATCAAAAAATTACATATTTATCTAAGGAATAAATCACTCTTTGTGCATGAACAGCCCAGGGAAGTGTCTCTTGGCAATGGGAGAATATATACAGTATTTAGGCCAGAGAATAGCAGTCTGACCACTAAATCCTTATGTACAGGAGCCCCAAAGCAGACATGAGAGAAGAGCAAATAATTCACCCAAAACTCAATAGTATCACTGTGACTTCATGACCTTTAGTACATTTGGACCAGACTAACTTTGGAAAAGCTCAGAAAATTCCAGGCTGAAACTCACATTCAAGGATTTACCCTCTATAACCCCGAGCACCACTCCAAGAGACACCTCAAGAGCTAAAAAAGGAACCCACAAATGGAGTATCCAGGACTGGGAGCCCTGAGGGTATCAGGATTTGGGGACACTCTGACCCCACTGCAGGAGGAGATGCCACCCAGGAATGTGATGCTGGGGATAAGCCATGGAATGGTTTGGATTGGAAAGGAGCTTAAAGCCCATCCAGTGCCACCCCCTGCCATGGCCAGGGACACCCTCCACCAACCCAGCTTGCTCCAACCTGCCCTTGGACACTCCCAGGGATGGGGCAGCCACAGCTTCTCTGGGAAATATATTCCATCTCCCCTGCACCCTCACAGGGAAGAATTCCTTCTCAATATCCCATCTAAACCCACTCTCTGCATTTTGAACCCATTCTCCCTTATCCTGGCATTCCAGGCCTTTGTCAATAGTCTCTCTCCATTTTTCCTGTTGGTTCCTTCAGGTCCTGGAATGCCATCATGAGTTCACTCCAAAGCTTCGCTTCTCCAGGAAGGAATAAACACAGAACTGGCCCCAGTGCTGATCTCTGGCTCTAAAAAAGTCGGTGGGCACCAAGCCTGTGTTTAGGCCAGTTAGTCTCAGGCCTAGGGTAGGCCAGGAGTAGTGAGAGATTAACCCATGGCTGGAGGCACTGCAGTGGGGCAGGTGGGCAATCAGGGGATTACCTGCCCCAGACTTGGAGGAACATCTGAAAAGGAAGAACTCACGGGAATCTGATGTGCCAGAAGTTCAGATTTGCCTCTGAGTGATGCTGAACATTTTCATGTCCTTTTCAGGCCGGGTTTTAAGGTGGGGTAAATTCAAGATTGCTCTGTCCCTGATAACAAGGCAAATTCCCACTGGCCCCATCTGGCCTGTGAGCAGCATGTTCATCTCAGAGGAGCAGAAATTCCACATTTTTGTGGGATGGAGCCTCGGAGAAGTGAAGGCAGAAGTCCAGAGGAGCTGCACTGGCTGCTGTGATTTCAGCTGCTCAGTAAAAGAGGCAGCAGCCAGAGACAGAAACTCATGGATATTCCATTTCTCTGCTTCTCAGCAGCGAAGCAAGAAGAGAAGAGGGGATGGCAAGGACTAAAGGAGGCTTGAGAGCAAAGGGTGAGGCACCAGACCCCCTGCTTTCAGAAGATTATCTTGGCACTTGGGCATCTGTTCAGCCTCTCAGAAAGGGAGAGCTGGAGATCAATGTGTGCCCCCTCATCCCACCCAACTTCCGTGCGGAAAACGCCTGAAAGATGAAGTGAAAGTTCAAGCAGCTGAGGGAACCTTTTGAATGTATGCTGGGAAATAATTAGCTAATTACCAGTCTTTTGCTTGGCTGCAGAGGAATTTGTAATCCATTTCCCATGGAATGTACAGTAATGACCCTGTAATGGGATTTTAAGCCCCTCATCACTTGTCAGGCGCAGATAAGTGAGGCTGGGAATGTGCTGAAGGGGCTGAGGGCTGGGTGTCTCATGGCTGAGGCCTTCTCCAGCCTGAATGATTCTGGAATTCTCTGAATCTTTGGGTAGAATGGATGGACAGCACTGTGTTTTCACCCATTATATCATGGTGGTGGTGGAAGGAGGAGGAGGGGCTCCTGAGCTGAGCTTGAGACCAGCAGTGCTCCCCTAAACTCCACCTGCCCAGGCTGGGTTGGGTGAGAAAGGGCTCTTCTGGACTCATCCCTGAGTCCAAAGTGAGTGTAACCATCTCTTCAGCTCCAAGAAAAGCACCTCCACTCAGATCATACAGGCAGCAGTAGCTGACCCAAGATTACATGGATGTCTACATTCAACAGCTTACTCAAGGGATAATTCTCAAAGGACTGGATTTGCCTGGATGGCTTTTTGCCATAACAGGCATGAAATACATTTAAGAGTGTATGGAAGGTTTCTCTTGCCAAAGCTTTTTAAAGGTGCTTTTCCTTATTCAGCGTTTCTCTCTGTTATGACAATATAAGTGTTTATGGGACTGCAGTGCAAACACTGCTACAAGTTCTATGAAATTTAAAGGGGAAGTTCTGAACACTTTTCTTCTTTTCTTTTGTGTGCGTGTGTTGAGGGGGTTGTTTAATTGGTTTTTGTTTGTTTTGCTTTTGTTTTAACTTGCACTGTTTCAGCAATCTGGTTTATAGGCAATTCTCTCTAGATAATTCCATCGCCATAATGAGCAAAGCTGAGGCCTGGGAGTGAGACCTTCACCCTGGAATGTCTCCTCCACAGGGTTCTGCTGTCCAGCCCTGGGGTTTTTAAAACAAGCAAGATGTTGACTTGTTAGAATGAGCCAAAAGGAGGACACTAAGTTGATCTCAGGGCTGGAGCCAGGCTAGGAGATCTGGGGGGGTTCACTTGGAGAAGAGAAGGCTCCAGGGAGACCTTGGAGCCCCTTCCAGGGTCTAAAATGGCTCAGGAGAGTTGGAGAGGGACTTGGGACAAGAGATGGAAAGGAGAGATGGAGAGAGACTATTGACAAGAATGGCTTCCCACTGCAGAGGATGGGGTTAAATGGGATATTGGGAAGGAATTCTCACCTTTGAGCGTGGTGAAGCCCTGGCACAGAGGATGGAAAACATGAGGTTTAAGGTCCCTTCCCAACAAACCATTCTGGGATTCCATGATTCTCCATTACCAATCAGAGATAACAGAAATATCTGATTGTTTTTTTTCCCCAAATCATACCTATTAGAGATCAATTCACGTTCTCAAATTCCTTCAGTTGGATCTCCCCCTCTTTTAACTACCGTTTTGCCTCAAGGCTGAGCTTTCAGAAAGCACCTCGTTTTGGCATTTCAGGACATAAAGAGACCTTAGAAAAGTGTGCAAAGTGACTTTTTACACAGGCAGAGTGTGCCAGGCCAAGGGAGAAATGACTTCCCACTGCCAGAGGGAAGGTTTAGATAAATACTGGGGAGAAATCCTTCCCTGAGAGGGTGGGGAGGCCCTGGCACAGGTTGCCCAGAGGAGCTGTGGCTGCCCTATCCATGGAAGTGTCCCAGGCCAGTTTGGAGCAACCTGGGCTGGTGGAAGGTGTCCCTGCCCATGGCAGGAATTTGGATGAGCTTTGAGGTCCCTTCCAACCCAACCCAGGCGGTGACTCCATGTTTCTTTGCAGGAACTGGCCACATTCAATGGATGGCTGCATGTCTCTCTGTGTATTCCAGTGACTGTAAGCACTGATCAGTGTTTCCCAATAAATCAAAAAGCCATGAATCATAATAGAACATGTTGCACAGTGTAATATTAATGATCAGCAAATTGATCAATCTATATTCCCTCCTCAGGTTCATTCACTGCTCTGACACATCAGCACCGAGGGCAAAGTCATCCCTTAGTGCTGTTGCCTCCCATCACCCCCTGGGTCTTTGAGCAATGCCTTTGGAATGCTGTTCCTGCTCCAGCCATCTGATTAATTAACAAGGAAAAACAAAAGACAGTAACTTAATTCAGAGGCAAAAGAGCTTTAAAAATAGACTCCTATTATATTTCTATTTTTTTTAATTTAGTTCTTCCAGCGACTCCTCATTTTCATATTAATGTGGCAGGAGAACTTCCCCGTGCTGGCACGCCACCGGGACCACCATAATTAATGAATCTAATGTGTAATGTTAAGGTTCATTTGGTTGGGAACTTAGGCAGGTTTTTAATCAAGCATGTTATAGCTAATCATTAAAAGCTAAACACGATTTGTAAAACCCCGCAGTGTTGCTCAGCTGGAAGTTGACTGAGGGCACAGAAGGTGGCTCTGAGGAACACTTT
Source organism: Pipra filicauda (assembly GCF_003945595.2). Lineage (NCBI taxonomy): Eukaryota > Metazoa > Chordata > Aves > Passeriformes > Pipridae > Pipra > Pipra filicauda. The sequence goes on along the minus strand of NW_024104802.1, from coordinate 196,957 downwards.
GCACCTCTGAGACCTGTCAGATCAAGCAGGGCAGCGGCAGACGACACTCAGGGAGGGGAAGGAGCTGGGAATGGGTCGATTTTCCTAATAATAGTGGCAATTAAGAGGACAAGTGTGTTAATTGTGTAATGGCGATATCCCCTCCCTGCCATTACCCTGAGGAGGAGCAGAGTCAGGCTGTCACATGGTGGGAATTATTGGACACTGGCATACCCAAGGCCATTGAGTTCCCAAAAAACTGTCCTGCCCCGAGGAGTTTGCAATGCAGGCAGGGCAGAGGCTGAGCAGGGGCTGCTCTCCCCACACATAACTAGGAATGAAGAACAGAGCAGCACCAGTGCTGCTCAGACACCACGGAATGCCCTCATAATATCACCAAGCTGAAGGGTCTGGAGTATTTTTCACTTATAAATCCCTGAAATTCCAGAGAAAAATCCTTTAGGAACAGCTCTTCTTGGTGAGCATGGTAACTCTGAAGGAAGTCTGTGACAAGATACAAACCCATAAGTCCTAAAACCTCAAGCTGTGCTGGGACAGTTGTCACACCACAGACACAAACTGAGGTCTGGAATTCTATCTCCCTGAAAAAATCTCAGCCACGTGTGAAACCTTCGTGAAAGTGCTGATAATCCTGATAAAAATACTCCCACCCACCCCCCAATTCCAATTATCTCTTCCCCATGTTCCTGCATTGTATTACTTCAGCTTCCTTTAAGCTTACAAGGCTTTTTCCTCCTTCTTTTCATGTCCTTTTCCTTTTGCTCTTTAAATAAAACCACGCTTGGCAAGCAGTATTTCCCAAGCCTCAGCAATTCCAACTGCCTTCCAAGCAATAATCTTAACACAACCTGACTAAGAGCTCAGCTGGGCAGTACAGGAATAAAACACATGTCAGAAAGTGTCAATCAGAAGCAGGAGTCATTAATTAACTTCCAGCTACCCATTCCTATTAATTCCCAGAGGCTCTATCTCCGAGACACTTGTCTATGTCCATGTTGGCATTTAAAATGCTTGGGAAGAGGATGATCAAAAGGGAGGCAGGGGGAGAAATTGGGAAGATTAATCAGTGTCCTCTGAATTTGAATGAATAATCAGTGGCCTGGTGGGAGTTCTGAGGTTGCTCCATCTCTGGAAGTGTCCAAGGCCAGGTTGGAGCAACCTGGGCTAGTGGGAGGTGTCCCTGCCCATGGCAGGGGTGGGACTGGATGATCTTTAAGGTCCCTTCCAACCCAAACCATTCTCTGATGCTAACATTTATCCCATGTCTTCCCCTGAGGAACTTCTCCCTCACAACCTCCAGTCAAACCCACCTGTTACAAGACAGAGAGGGTGGGTTTAATGAGCTAAGGGAGGGATTTCTGGTCTCTTCCAACCCAAACCATCCAGAGATTCTATTATTTTCCCTATCCAGAAGTTTGAATTCAAAACAGCCAGGCCAAGGGGGAATGGTTTCACAGTGACAGAGGGCAGGGATAGATGGGTATTAGGGAGCAATTCTTCCCTGGGAGGCCCTGGCCCAGGTTGCCCAGAGAAGCTGTGGCTGCCCCTGGATCCCTGGAAGTGTCCAAGGCCAGGTTGGAGCAACCTGGGCTGGTGGGAGGTGTCCCTGCCCATGGCAGGGAGTGGAATGAGATGAGCTTTAATCTCCTCTCCTTTTGCAAACCTGTAAGAATTTTTCTGAAGGCCTCCAGAGCCTGGTTTTTGCCCTGCATCCCCCTATTCCCAATTCCATGCTGTGATTCCTGGCTGGCAGATGTGAAGTTCTCGCTCAAAAAAGTTTTGCAATATCTGATCTTGGTTTTCTCAAGCTGCTTTATCCTTCCCTGGCTCCTGCACATATTGTCACCCATCTGCTGGAACCTGGGTGGTCTGGAGTAAAGTGCAAATTTAACTCCAAATCTGACTGAATCAGTCCCTTTTGCCACTGGAATTTCTGGGACAATTAACCAGGCATGACAGAAAACCTCTTCTTCAGCCAGACACTTCCAGTTTCAATGCTTAAAATCAGCTTTTTTGGGGGTTATATAGCAGGTAATTACGAGGGGTGGGCAATGCAGAACATCAGCATTTGGGGTTATATCAGCAGGATAAATGAGGCATATTCAACCATCAACCACAGCATTTGATCTTCCCACAGAAGAGGAAAAAAAAAAGATATTAAAAAGAAATTACTTGCAAGCTCTTCTTAAAAGGAAAAGTCTTTTTTAAATCTTTGCTCCACCTGCTCCTAAATATATATATATTCTCAAAAACCTCTTTGTTGCCCTGATTAAAATCCTTTTATTGGATCTAAAGCCCAATAACCTCTTGGATATAATTGTGTTTCATTTAAATTGCGTTTATTTTTAATTTATTACTTTCTAATTGTATTTCTTTCTCGTCTGACTCTGAACCAAACATTTTTGGCCTCGTTTCTGGCAGAAGTGGATGAGAATTACCAAGGATTTATTTTGGGATATGACCACCCAAAGCACCTGATTTTATTAGTCCTCTGAAGAACAAAGATATTGTATATAATTCTTTAATGCTTTAAAAAGTTACAATATATTTTAAAACCCTATTTTAGAAGTAAAAACATTCGAAAAAATTACATTTTTCTGCTGGATTTAAGAACCTCTCAATGGAAAGACTGTGAGCACATGGATCTGAGTGCAAAGAAAAGCCATGGAGATACTTTATCTCTCTCTAGTTTACTTTGTGTTTTCAAGGAACCAGGAATCACTCGTTGTAAATTAGGCAAGAAGTGGTAACTTCTAAGGGATGTAACGTTTAAAGTCGTGCTTCCTCAGTCACTGTGATCATTCCACTGCCTTAGGAGTGATAACACCCAATTTTACACGTTTTTGGGGCTTCTGTAAATGGGATGATGTCCAATCACATAATAAAAGCACAGCCTTTCCCACATAATAAAAGCACAGCCTTTCCCCCCAAAAATCACGGTCTGAGTCATTTACACATCTTCTTATTTATTTTTCCCTCGTTTAGGTGGCACTCAAACCTCAGGTTTTTTCCCATTGCCAAACAAAATGTCAGGAAATCTTCCTTTCTCAGCAGGAAATTCCACAGCAGGCTCTCCTCTCCCAGGAGCACACCCAGCACCTTGATAAAATAAAAATTATAAGTGATCTACAGCGTAATTTCACCATTTTTGACACTGTGTTGAGCATCTGTTCTTTGATGTGCGCTTCAGCAGTGAGAAAATTTAACATTAACATTGTCTGTAGCATTTCCAATGACTTTTGATTACAAAATGAGGGAAAATTCAGTGAACTTTGACAACCTTCCTTTGATGACAGTCATTGCTTCTGTGTTTCTGGAAGGAAAAGGTCTGATTCATGATGGGGCACAGATCAGACGGGGAATTTTTCATTTGTCCTGCCACAATGGCTGTTCCATCTCTTATTGCACAGCATCAACCTAATTAGTAATAAAACACTTTCTTTTCCTGTAATAATTTTCACAGTAAGCCCAGAAAAGGAGATGAAACCACTCAGTGTCAGGAGCAGGGAAGAGAAAGACTTAAGGAATGTGAAGGTTATTTTTCTGCTCTCCTGTGGGACAAGGGGAAAAGGCAGAATTAAAAAGACTGAAGCTTTAAAAAACACCATTAAAAATGTCTGAGCTGGAGGAGCTGCTCGTTTTGAGGAGCTCTTTGCTCCTCACTGACACAGGGCTGGGAATGCAGCTGGATCTCAGTGTTTGTGTGAGCTGATGGCACAGATCTAAGACAGGGGGACACTGAGGGTGGCCCAGATAATCTGATGATCTCATCTGCTTGCCTGGTCACGGATGTGCCTTCCTCCAGTGGCTTTTTAGTGTTGGTTGTCCATGATTTTCCTCCCAGAGGGGGAACTGCTCAAACAGTGCAGTCAGGGAGGTGCTGGGGCTGAAAGATGAGTCTGACTCCACCCCACAGCCAGGCCAAAGCCCTCAAAGACATTGTCCCTCAGACAGGTTGTGTGAGGGGCAAGAATTAAGCCCTAAAAAAACACCATTAAAAACCTCTGTCCTGGAGAAGCTGCTTATTTTGAGGAGCTGTTTGCTCCCCACTGGCACAGGGCTGGGAATGGGGCTGAATCTCTGTGTTTGTGTGAGCTGATGGCACAGACCTGAGCAAAGGGACACTGAGGGTGTCCCAGAGCACAGGGCAGTTCAGAGACACACCCAGTGATCTCATGGGCTTGGCTGCTCAAAAACGTGCCTCCCTCCAGTGACTTTTATTGTTCGTTATCCGTGATTTTCCACCCAGAGGGAGAACTGCTCAAACAGAGCTCTCAGGAAGCTCTGAAGGATGGGCTGGGCTGTGTCTGACTTGATCCCACAGCCAGGCAGGGTCCTCAAAGACCTTGGCCCTCAGACAGGAGGAGATGTTGCAGCAAAACCAAGTTCCTGCATGAACTTGTTCCCAGCCCAAAAAGCAGGATAACATGAAAATCCAGGGAGTGCTCCCCTCCTGAACAATCAATTTACCTCAAAACACATAATGAAGCAAATAAAAAGAACTACCCTGCTGGACGTGTGGAGATTTTGAGAACTCCTGGCTCCAGCATCAAATCTTTAAGTGAAAAGGTTGCTGTCCTATGGGAAAGCTGAGAGCTTTGGATCTGCTCCCAAATGTTCAGAATGGAGCTGGATTCCACGTCCCCATCCCCTCCAGGTGGGATTTCCCCTCTTGTACTCTGCACATGTTATAAAAAATATCCCAGATTTTGTTTAGAATCTGAAACTTTCCTAGTTTTAAACTGGGAAAAAGCATTCCTAGAGCTTCTCTCTCCATATTTCACCCACTTTAGAGTCTTTTAGTTGGCTTCCCTACTTAAACAAATATAGACTAATCATTATTTTCCTGAAGGGCTTGTGAAATGCTTCTGAAAATACTAATTGTCATGAGCAATGGCATATGTCTTATGCAATCCAAAGGTTTTAAACCTCCTGAGCATAATTACTGGGAAGAATGAGGAAAAAAAAGGTTCCTTGAAACCATCAACCAGCTTTTTATCCAAGTCCCTCCTGGTGCAAATGGAGTAACTTTATTACAGTTTTTAGTTCTGATCGATGCAGAGCAAATCAGGTATCAATCAAAAATCAAAAATCTGCATTTCTTCATCCAGATGGTTCCAGAGTGACACTGGCCCAGGTGGCAGACCGGAATTCAAGTCAGCTGCTGAATTCCTGGTGTAGGAACACACATGTTGTACCCTCACAAAACAACTCCAGTCTTGTCTCTCTGTCACTTCTGAGTGGCACTGACTCGAGAACACACCTGAGTTAATTCCTCCTGATTATTTTAGATCACCAAGCAAAATATCTGACAGGCAACACCTGCAATCATTTACTTAATTCTGGGCAGGACTCTAAGTGCAGGAACAAGCCAGTGGTTTCATATTATTACTGCCAGTACTGAGGTGATGAACAGGGAGCCCGAGGCCCTTCCAGGCTGAGTTCATGGCTCCAGGAGAGGCACACAAGGATAGATAACTTTTCGTGTGAAATCACAGGCAGGGTGCGATTTAATCAAAGGGTGGCAGATCTAAGTGCTGCTTTGGCAGTCAGAGGACCCATCTGACAACCAAATAGCAGAATCCCTGCCAAAAGGCATTTGTTGTTCATTATTATTTCGTAAGCTTGGCCATTTCACCGCTCTGAGTGGCCCAGGGATGGGAGCAATAGAAGGACCAAAGTGAGGGAGGGCAAAATGTGAAGATGCTTTCAAAAGCTGCATCAGTGACACACACACTGAAGGTCACAAAACCCAGACTGAGGCCCAGGGCCTTTGTGCCACCTCATCCTTTTTCTTGTGCTGGTCAGAGACAGCCCCTTTTGTCTCCATGTGCTACATGTGCCATGATGAACCTCTCTGTGATGCCTTTTCACTGCAAAGGTGTGTGGTCTCCTCAGGGCTTTGATAAGGTCTGCAAAGTGTCAGAGGAGCAGAGTGAATGCCCCAAGAGAGCAGCTCTGACCACTGCATTTAGAAAAGAAAAGGTGGGTTTGGTCATTAAAAATAGTTCACTTTTCCTACTCCCACCCACATTTAATGCCTTTTATAGCTATTCTGTTGATTATTCTGAACTGATGTAATTTTGGTCCTGCCTATTAAGCAACAATCACGTCCAGATATCTTGAAAGCTGCTGTTTTACAGAACTGTTGCCCATTGTCACCAGGAGTTAAAGGTGCTGAGAACGACACCTGAACCTGCAAATGGCTCATCATCTTCTCTTGCCAGGCCCAACGTGCAGATCCAGAACAGAAGAGCTTGAGGGTACAAACAAGGTGATCCCTGAAATCTCTGCTGCCCTGACACCCGTGGAAACAGCTGGATGCAGACATGGAACTAACAGGAGATGGCTGGAGAAGCCAAGAGGAGGGAATCAATATTTGTGAGTAGTCCTGCATTTGTTATGACCCTTGTTTTGTCTCCATCTTCCCTTCAGCACCTCTGTCACAGAAAAACCCTCCCAGGATGCTCAAGATTGTCTTTGAACTCGCTTGGTGTCAGCAGGAAATGTGAGTGAGCTCCTCAGTTCTCTCCAAGGTCTGAGGAAGTTTATTGCACAAATTGTCCTTAATATCAATGGTTTATTGCTCTCTTTCTTCCATAATGCTCCCTTTTGATTTTGATTTTGAAAATCTTTTAGTCATTTAAAAAGCAGAGCCATTAACCTCTCCTTATCAGGTTGTTCACTTTAACCTCCCTGCTGCAGGTCAGAACTTAGGGAAGGTTTAGATCTCCTCTCTGGGAAGCTTAGCTTTTATCTACAACCAGGGGGGCAAAAATGACAGCCTGAACTGCTGCTCTTGTTCCTGGATGAACCAGCCTGGAGAAGTTGACAGCCCTGGGGGTTTGCTGGAGGCTGGGGGGAAATTCAGGAAGAAGGATCCCAGTTTGGCAGAGCACAGCCAGAGGAGAGGAAGCAGCACAAAGAGGGGATCTGCTCACCGGGAAAGAGGTGTGAGGTGACCCAACATCCACAAACTTCATGGTTTCAGAGAGATCCATTATGCAGTCTGTAATTTAGAGTAGGACTAAGGCAGAAGTCCCAGAAAATTTCACTGAGAATTCACAGAATCACAGAATGTGCTGAGCTGGAAGGGAGGAACAAGGGTCATGGAGTCCAACCCTGAGCCCTGCACAGGCCCAGCCCCAAGAGTCCCCCCCGTGCCCCAGAGGATCAGCCAAACCCTCCTGCAGCTCTGGCAGCCTTGGGGCTGTGCCCACTGCCCTGGGGAGCCTGGGCAGTGCCCAACCAGCCTCTGGGGGAAGAACCTTTGCCTGAGATCCAACCTGAGCCTGCCCTGACACAGCTCCAGCCGTTCCCTGGCTGCTGTCCCCGCTCCCCCAGAGCAGAGCTCAGTCCCTGCCCCTCCTCTGCCCCTGCCCAGGAACTGGAACTGCACTGAGGTCTCCCCTCAGTCTCCTCTGCTCCAGGCTGACTTATTCCCCTGGGTTTTTTATTTAGAAGATTTGGGTAAAATTTTAGTTGATCTACAAGACTGTGACGAACAGAAGGTCCCAGTGAGAGGAGTCAGAGCTGCAGATCTTTCAGACCATTCTCATAACCTGTCGTCACAACTGAGTGGTCAGACCAGGTCCTGTGGGATGATGAAGAAAACCAGAGTTCTCTAAAAACTAAAGAAACCCAACCAGAGCGAGGACAGTTCTCAGCAGAAAATGGAGAGGAAAAAAAAGGCATATTTATGCCTAAGAGCAAACCCACAGCACAGGAAGCCCACAAGTGGCCACCAGCTGAAGGACATGGGCTCTGGTCTCATCTTCTCACAAAACTGTTGGCCCAGGGCCCCAAAAGCCAGGCCTGCAGCTCCCTGTCCCTCCCAGCAGATCCCTCACTCCACGCAGACTCCACAGTTGGAAGCATGAAGTGCCAGGATTCGCTTGAACGGGGGCGTCTCCACCTGACAATCCATAATTGAGTTTGGCTGTTTGATTTTATTTCAGCTCCATTTGGCAGTTCTGTTGCTCCTCTAAGTGTCCACGGGTCCAACGGTCCAGCACAGACTCAAATGAGAAGGTTTTCCATCCTCAAAATCCCGCAGATCAATCAGTTCCTCTCCGGGGTGATTTGTGGCTCTTCTCCAGCTCTACCTCCCTGACAAAACCCGTGGGTTAACTACATATTTTTCCAAGATTACATCCTTCTTTTGGCAGAGTGGTCTCAGCCATCCTCTGGTTCACAGCACAGATCATTATTTTCAGCTCCTTTTTCATTTTTTTAGCTTGATGGGTAAAGAGTTTTGATGGCCCCTGCAAACTTGCCATTACAGAAGGCTGCCCATGAATCTATTCAATGACTCTGTGCATCCAGAGAATTTTTGATGACATTTTCCCCCCTCTTGCTTTACGTGATTGACACTGCAGTGATGCCTTTTGGAAATGCAACACGAGTAGAGCTGATTTTCAGGCTTGGTTGGAAAAATCTGTGTAGTTAGCTGAATTTTTTTAAAATATAATTTCAGCGTTTTATTATCTCGCAATTAACGTGGAAAATTTCTTTTGAAGGGCTTTGGTCTGGAATGCAGTTTAAATAAGAAGATAATTCTTCTAAATACTGCAGAAAGAGCCTCTGTAGAGGAGTTACAGGAAGAAGAAGAAAAGGTCAGATTAATGCTGGGCCTGCAATCAGTGAAAGTGGTCCCTTGAAGACTGAATTACTAAGGGTCCTTTAACATGTAATGATATCAAATTATTTCACAAAATCTTTGTGCCACCTCATCCTTTTTCTTGTGCTGGTCAGAGACAGCCCCTTTTGTCTCCATGTGCTACATGTGCCATGATGAACCTCTCTGTGACACCTTTTCACTGTGTTTCAATACATTCTATGTCCAGCCTTTTAGTACCTGAATGACAAAAGAAAAGTGACCTTTTATTTAGGATTTGTCACGTCCAGCAGCTCAGCTGGAACAGGCCCTGATGCCCAGAAATCCTGCTCAAAGCACCCCTGTTCATGCCCAGATTAACGTGGTGCATCCAGGACAATTCTGACTGGCTGAGCAGAGCGTGGGCTGATTGATTCCACGATCCACGACCCGAAATGTGGGAGATTTACCTCCAGCATCTAATGTGTGAGCTCACAGCCACCAGGGGAGAGGACACAGGTGCTTCTAGAACAGTCACTGGAGAGAAGAAATAACTCACCTCCATTTGCTTCTCAAAAGATTCCGTCAGGATTTTACCCCAGGGAACGGCTGGAGCTGTGTCAGGGCAGGCTCAGGGTGGATCTCAGGCAAAGGTTCTTCCCCCAGAGGCTGGTTGGGCACTGCCCAGGCTCCCCAGGGCAGTGGGCACAGCCCCAAGGCTGCCAGAGCTGCAGGAGGGTTTGGCTGATCCTCTGGGGCACAGGGGGGGACTCTTGGGGCTGGGCCTGTGCAGGGCTCAGGGTTGGACTCCATGAGCCTTGGGGGTCCCTTCCAGCTCAGCCCCTACTAGGATTTTCCCAGTGATCCTGTTGCTTCAATTGTCCCTCTTTTCCCCCTTCTTTCTTCAGTGCCCATGGGGTGAAGGTGATGGAAGGCAGTCTGGGTTCCTGGGTGTGTCCTCCCCAGGCACATAACCCCCCTCTCCCTTTCTGTCTCTGGGGTTTGTCCTATGGCTGTTGCAGGAGCTGTTGTTTTATGCTCACAGAATTCAGGCATCCAAGAGATACAAGAACCAAGATGGTTTTGATTGACTTTGGTTATTGTGATGAACAGAATAAAGAAGCTCTGCAGGATGGGGGAATGCAAACCAGTGAGACAAAAAGGCCAATAAGAGAACCCACCTCTGACCACCCTTCCCCTTACCCACAAAACCCCTCAGTGTCACTCTGAGAGCTACCAAACCTGACTTTTAACTTGGATCTCAGAATTCATGTTCCTGCCCTCTTGGGTTTCCATATTTTTAGGTTTTTTAAACAGTTTGAAAGTTCTGTAAATGGGGATAAAATGGTTTGTGTTGGAAGGGACATTAAAGCCCATCCAGTTCCACTCCCTGCCATGGGCAGGGACACCTTCCAGTAGCCCTTGTTGCTCCAAGGATGGGAATACTGGTTTACCAAGGTTTCAGGCAGGTTTGAGGTGGTTTGATTTTTGTTCTTGTTGCATATGAACCACGTCCAGTACATATTATTATTGTCTGAGTCAAACTTCAGAGAGATATAAATAGGGTTTGCTCTAACTACAGCATGATACATGGAAAATAAAACATGAGATTTTTCTGCTATCTCCTGCTCTCACCTACAATGACAGGAGCAATTAAATATGGAAAGGGGTTTTTTCACTTCTCTCCTGCTTGTTTAATTCCCAGCTTTTCTCATATTAGCTCAGCTGTGGATCATTACTTTTATAAACAGTATCTTCTCATAAAAAAGCATCCCTAAGAACACCTTTCCTCGAGAACAAGAACATTTTAAGAGCAGGAAGATATGCTGTTCACCCCAAGACCCATTTTATTTGCAGCCACACTGTGCTGGGTTGTTCCACTCCCACAAACTGTGCTGCCACCACAAACTGGGGCCAATTTCTTTGATTTTGCTCCAGGGTGGAGTGGAGTTGGGGAAGAGCAAAGTGGATTTGACAAACTGTGTTCTTAATTAATTTACATCCAATTAGGATTAATTAATTGCTGACTAAAGTATCACCCCATGTAATTATGTATGAACATAAATAATCCTTATGCACCAAACGAGGCGGGTGTTGCAGAGTGGAGACACCACAATCCCACAGGTTGTGCTAGGGGGGGAAGGCAGGGCAGGGAAAGACCTCCAGGTGCAGGTGGGTTGGTTTTCATTCCCCCAGCACATCCCTGATACAGAATCCCAGAATCCTTGATGTTGGAAAGGACCTCCCAGCCCATGGAATCACTCCTGTGCCCCATCCCCGCCTTGTCCCTCAGCCCAGAGAACTGAGTTTTATTTTCCTCCAGGGGTGGGGACTCCAAACCTCCCTGGGCAGCCCCTGCCAAGGCCTGACCACTCTTTCCATGGAGAAATTCCTCCTGATATCCAACCTGAGCCTCCCCTGGCACAGCCTGAGGCCGTTCCCTCTCCTCCTGTCCCTTGTTCCCTGGGAGCAGAGCCCGACCCCCCCCGGCTCCCCCCTCCTGTCAGGGGGTTGCAGAGCCAGAAGGTCCCCCCTGAGCCTCCTTTTCTCCAGGCTGAGCCCCCCCAGCTCCCTCAGCAGCTCTTTTTCCTACAGCCCCTTCCCCAGCTCACTGGACAGGCTCCAGCCTCTCATCGTCCTTCCTAAATTGAGGGCCCAGAACTGGGCACAGCCCTCGTGGTGTGGTCTCACCAGTGCCCAGCACAGGGGAACAATCCCTGCCCTGGCCCTGCTGCCACACCAGTGCTGGCACAGCTGAAGTGCCCTTGGCCCCTCTCCCCCCTGGGCACAGCCAGTCTCATGTTCAGCCTGTGTCACCAGCACCTCCAAGTCCTTTCCCGAGTGGCCCTTTCCAGCCCCTCTTCCCCAGCCTGGGGCTGCAGGGGGTTGTTTTGACCCTGGAGCAGGACCTGGCCAGCTCAGAACACCAAATAACACAGACTGGGATCCTTGAGTGCTCCTCCAGCCCCCCCATCCTCCTGCATCCCCCACGAGGTGCTCTGCAGGTGTTGGGTAAACCCACATGGAAGAGGTGGCACTGCCCTGACCCACCTGCTGCTGCCACAAGGGGACACAGACCCAAGTCCTGTGACCCCCCCAACCAAGGCTCTACTCACTGATGAGATCATCATCTTGGGGATGAAAACTTGGGGGTGATCAGAGAACACTCAGGTGACCATTTTGTGACAACTCCCATTTTGTGGCCCAACCTAAACCTGAGTCTGGTCTTACTGACTTTGCCCCTTTGAGGTGTGTGCAGGTTTTTCCCACTGCAAGTTGTGGTATAAAAGTGCAGCCAGAGGAGTTAATTTTCTTTTTCTTCTTTTTTTTTTTTTTAATGTGGCAACAAACACGTAAGTAAAATTTAATTTAAAATGGACAGAATGTCTATCCCACAGAGCAAGAGCAGGTCATTGTGGTGCCAGTCTGAAGCAGAGATGTTAAGGAAAATACACAGACAGATAAAAACTAGGGAAATAGAAACACAAAAAAATGGGAAAATAAAGGGAAAATAAAGGGAAAATAAGTGGAAAATAAAGGGAAAATCAAAGGAAAATAATGGCATAAAAGGAAAATAAAGGGAAAATGAAAGGAGAGTAAAAGTAAAAAATTAAGAAGGAAAAAAATACCACCATAGGATGGTTCCCCACAGAGTTTTAGTTCTTTGCTCTCCAGTTCAGTGGTAGACACGCTCTGTTCCACTGAGCAAATTCAGTGTGACACTCCCAGAGAAGTCGCTCATGAAAAATTGGGAGATTTTTGTCAGGTTGTATAAATGGATTAGCCAAAGTGACACTGTGCAGGAGACAGAAACATCTGAAGGAGAACAAAATAACCTCTTTCTTACAAGATCTAGATTTCACCTTAAATTCAAATGCCAATTGGAAGTGGCATTGATGGTAATGGATTTTGGGAGATGTTAAATGAAAAAGCACAGGTGGGATAAATAATCTGGCAGTGCTGGTGGTGTCAATAGAGTGGAAGGAAAAGGCAGGAGCTGTGAGATCAGCGGGATTGCACTGGGTGCACAGAGGCTGAAATCTTCTTTTTAATATGCCAAAAATGTGAGTTTGAGTCATGCTTCAAGTGGCTGTTAAAAGACGACCCACAGTTAAACTTATTTGAGGTGTTAGGAAGCTAAATCCGACCAGTTTGACCAGGAATTCCTCGGTGGATCCTGGCCAACAACCAAGTTGGCTTCAGGTTTTGAAGTGTGGTGTCGGGGAGGTTGATCTTCTGTGTCTGTGCAGGGCCAGGGGTTGGACTGGATGATCCTTGTGGGTCCCTTCCAACTCAGGATATTCTATATTTTTATGAGTCTTTCTCCCCAGCCTCACTAATTCCCAGTTTTCCCAACAGCCTCTGCCTGCCTACGCTCTAAAATCTGTGGAAGGAACTCCCTTGGCTGTGTGGGGACAGGGTGAATTCCAGTCTGTACTCTGCTCCTCCCAAACTCACCAAACAGCACCAGGCACTCTGCTCAGCACTGAGATTCACCAGCGAGGAGTAATGCCTGATTCTGAAGACCTTCTTTCTGTGAACACTGGGTTCTATGGAAAGGAAAAAAAATACAGCTTGAAATGTATTTGTGTCAAAGCGTTGTGAAGAGCTCTGCTGGAGAATGAGGAATCTGCGCAGGCCCAGCTCTTCTGAAGGCACTCAGTGACCATCTAATCTCTCTGTTTCATCTTAATGCCTCCCTAATGCTTGTTTAAACAGATCTAAAATTACCTGTAGCTCTCAGACAGAAGAGGATGTCGTTCTGTTCTGTCTGGGTAAATAAGCACTTGAAGCAGAGGAGAAGGGAGTGCAGTGAGATCCCCTGTAGCTTCACCTGAATTAAGCACAAGTAGTGCCTGAGTACATTATTTATTGTGCTTCAGCTGCCTCTTCACCTCTCTTTGGCTCCATTTCCTTCTCTCATCACTGGCGGGGTCACCCTCACTCACATCCCTGCTTGCACCTGCATTTCAGCCCCAGAACATCTCCACAGTCCCTGCTGGGAGGTGGGCTTGGGAACTTTGTTATCCTCCTGATTTGGGGCTTGAGCATCGCTGCTGGAACCCCCATCGGGGAGTCAGCCCGTGCCTCTCCCGGCCGCCTTTCCAAAGCCATCCATCCCCCAGCAGGAGCGGAGCAGGGGCTTCCCAGGAGTGCAGGCACAGCTGACTGCTGCCACCCCAAGGCTGAACATATCCCTGATCCACAGGAGCCCAAATCACTCCCTAACAAGGAGGAAAAAAGGTGAAGGAACGCACAAGTGTCTCTCAACACTCATCTCTTTATGAAACCCTTCCTTCAAAAACCTGTCCTTCCAAAGCCCAGAGGCAAGTCCAGCCTGACCCTTGTCTTGGATGAGCCTGAAGAGCTCGCACACATCAGACTGTTGGCCCTGGCACAGAGGACATTTAGGGGAATGATTCCTTCCCATATATCAGCCAAGTGCCAGGCCTAAGGTGGGAGTCCCATGGTCTGGGAAATGTGAGGATGGAAAATAGAAAACTTCCTTCCTTGGTTGCTCAACTCTCTGACAGCATGGACCACAGCTCTCAAATATCTTTTATGTCCTTTATTTTTCACTCCTTTCCCTCATTTCACTCTTTCCCATGGCTTTAAAGGTGTGGGGGAATTCTCTGAGGGTACCATATCCTGGGAATTCATCTCTCCTCATGATGGAAGCCTCTCCAGGATCCACAGGGACAGTTTTCCTGAAATACAGACCTGTCTCAAAAGGACTGTTGTAATGAAAGTGCAGTTCTTCCTTTCCTTTCCTTCCCTGACCCTACCTGGTCGTTCAAAATGGGGTTCACTGTCCCTTTTTGTGGGCAGTTACTGCAACTGCAATGGGAGGGTTGGAGGAGTGGCTCATATCCCTTCTTGGAACAGGAACACACGTTACAACAGGTTGTAGGATGGGTCTGTACCTCTCCACTCTGCAGAGGGTGTTGTCAGAGTGACCAGAGGGCAGGATTTGTTTTCAACCATGGAATTAGATCCCAGGCAAAAAGTGACTGGACAGGGGAAAGGGCCTCAAGCTGTGCCAGGGGAGGGTCAGGCTGGACATAAGCAGGAATTTCTTCCTGGAAAGGGTGGCCAGGCACTGGCAGGGGCTGCCCAGGGAGGTGGTGGAGGTGTCCCAGGAAGGCCTGGACGTGGCACTCAGTGCTCTGGGCTGGGGGACAAGGTGGGCATCGGGCACAGGGGGGACTCAATGACCTTGGAGAGCTTTTCCAACCTTAATAATCCTGTGATTCTGTTAACTGAACACCCCTGGGTGCCTCTTTTGACTTTTATCTTCTTTGCCAAAACGAACGTCCCGAACCAGCCCCGGAGTTTGTTTCCTCAGCCCACACAGAGTTAACTCCAGCCTTGTTCTGCACTAAATCATGCAGCATATGGAGACAAAATTCCAAACCATCTGGATTATCATTAGCCATCAGGTGTTGTGCTCATTACACCTGTTATAAAGAAGAAGGATAATTAAATGGGGGGAATTACATTCCACTCAGAGCTTTGCTGCATTTTATCAGTACATTCTTGTCCCCTTTTGGCGAAATGACCAAAGCACTTCTGGGCAATATGCAAAATAAAAACCTTTTGCATGAGGCAGAAATAAAGATGAGTGAACCTTCTTAGCCCGAGCAGATGTTTTTCATTAGGAAATAATTTTTCAAAAGGCAGAGAGACTCATACTCATAATTTTCAGAGCAGCTTCCTTCACTTTGGAGGGTAACTAGACTCAATTTAGTTGCAAATGGGCTGCACAGTCCCGGGAACAAGGGAAGGAAAAGCAATGAGAACATGTGCTGTGGTTTTAATCAAAAACCTTTCCCAAAATAAAGGAGTTGTGTTCTATTTTCCCCGGAACAATTGTTGGTTTCTGATTTAACTTCATAGCTACTGGGTCTGTATCTTGGGAGACAAAGAGCATTTAAGGGTGCAGGAAGAACAGCTTCCTCCCTCGTGGCAGTGATGTTCTTCTCATCCCAAGGAACAACTTATTTCTGTGGGATATGGTTGCCTGACTGCAGATTCTTATAAAAAAAAAGCCAAATTCCCTAAAATTCTCCACTGCATGACGCATATCCAGCAAATCCTGGAGGTGGTAGGGGTGAAGGAGATTAGGATTTCCTCTAGAAGGACTCATTAATTAATATTTGATCATACTAATTAATAATTTATCCAGCACAATTAACATCTGGCGGATGTGCAACACCAACACCAGAGAATTTGGGATCTGTGTTTCAGAGCTGAGCCTCGTCAACAGACTTGTCCCACAGGAAGACATCATGGAATTTTGGTGCCAAACCCCCTCTTTTCAGGTTTTTTTGGGCACCAGGAAATGGGGAGGCACAACTGTATTATCCATAGGTGGCTCCTGTGCTCCCAGACGAGGCTGGAATCACCCAGGTATGGAATCACAAAAGATGGAATCACACATGTATGGAATCACACAGTTATGAAATCACAGAGGATGGAATTGCACATATATGGAATGGCACATTTGGAATCACACAGGTATGGAATCACAAAAGATGGACTCACACATGTATGGAATGATGCATATCTGGAATAGCACATTTGGAATCTCAAACACATGGAATGACACACATATGGAATCACACATATATGGAATAGCACACGTATGGAATCATGCATATGTGGAATAACACACATGGAATCACACACACATGGAATCACACACACAATGGAATGACACACATGGACATGGAATCACACACAGGTATGGAATCACACACACACACAGGTATGGAATCACACACAGGTATGGAATCACACACAGGTATGGAATCACACACATGGTATCATACACACGTGGGATCACACACATGAAATCACATACATGGAATGACACATATGGAATCACACATAGGTATGGAATCACACACACATGGAATCACACACACGTGACCACACACATGGAATCACACAATTATGAAATCACACACGATGGAATCACACATATATGGAATGGCACATGTGTGGAATCTCACACCCATGGAACGACACACGTATGGAATCACATGCATATGTGGAATAACACACATGGGATCACGCAGGTATGGAATCACACACACGTGGAATCACACACATGGAATCACACATATGGAATCACACAAGATGGAATCCCACATGTATGGAATGACACATATATGGAATGGTGCATTTGGAATCTCATGCACATGGAATGACACACATATGGAATGACACACATATGGAATCACACATATGGAATGACACACATGGAATGACACATATATGTCATTGGAATGACACATGGAATGGCACATGTGTGGAATCTCACACACATGGAATGACACACACATGGAATCACGCAGGTATGGAATCACACACACGTGGAACCACACACATGGAATCACACATAGGTGTGGAATCACAACACATGGAATCACACACACATGGAATCACACACACGTGACCACATGCATGGAATCACACAGGTATGGAATCACACACATATGGAATCACACACACGTGGGATCACACATGAAATCACACACATGGAATGACACATATGGAATCACACACAGGGAATCACACGTGGAATGACACACAGGTATGGAATCACACACCCATGGGATCACACCCATGGGATCACACCCATGGGATCACAACCTCGGTGTCCTTTTTTCCCTGCCTCTGCTTAACCCCAGCAGTGCCAGGCCAGGGGCTTTTCTCCCCCTTGTGCAGCTCCTTATCCATCAAAATCCAACCTAAACAAACCAGAGGTCCAAGGTGAAGTCAGGGAAGGAGGTTTTGATGGAAAGGACTAAACTAAGGCAGTGCTGGAGAGCCCCAGGCTGGGTGCTTGTGCTTTTTATTTCCTAAAGCCAAGGCCTGTGTGACCTGCATCCACAACAAGGACTTCAAGAAAATCAAATTCCCCACCTGTTCTTGGCTGGAGCTGTCCAAGGCTCACTGGGTGGACTTTAAGGGATGGCTCCTCCTTCCTCATCCTTAAAATCATGTGCTTTTACCTCCACTGAAAACCAATTCCACCCAGTAACAATGGGTTGCTTTTAAATTAACAAGCTGTAGCCCCTGAGGGCCTGTGAGGAACTCCTGCCCAGCTAGGAGTGAATAACAAGTCTCCCACTGACTTCCAGGAGCCAGAATTTCACTTGAGAGCATTTTCAGGGCATTTTTAAAATGCAAACCAATAGAGACAGGCAGGATTTGATCCCTGCTGTAGTTCCAGTCCCATCTTCTCCGCATGGTTTATCTATTCCAATGGAAAAGGAGAATAATCCACCCTACTATTAAACTGTTTTTCTGTAGGATGAGCTTCTTCACCCTTAAGCTGGTACAGCAACCATACAGAAATACAAGGATGCTCTTCATATTTGTAATAAATTGTTATTGTTCAAGACAAACACACTTCTTGGACATCCAGACAATAATTCCAATTATCAGTGGAACTTTACATTTAAAGATATTGCACTGGCTGTTTATTGTTTTAATTTTGTGCTTTTTTTTTTTTTTCTTGAATTTTCCAAGGTTTTTTATACAATTTCAGAGGTTTCCTCTCTTTTCTTACATTACTCTCAGCACACAGAGATACAGTTCAGGGTGTTCTGGGTGTTTACTCTCCACGGGTGGGTTCCATTTCAACAGTATTTTATTCACAAATGAAAATGTGTGTTAAAGAAAAGAGACCTCGATTTTCTAAAGCAAACAAGGAGGTAATTATTGGGAAACGGAAAAAACGAAGCTTTATGCATTTGCTGAGTCTCCCCAAATCTATAAGGAGTGTTTGGCTGCTTAATCAACCCATGGGGACCTGCCAGGTCAGTAAAAATGGGGCAGAAACCTCAAGAGAAAATGCTCCTTATTGACATTTCTGGGTCTGGTGCAAGAACAGAGTTGCATAAAGAAGGGAAAAAAGAATATCCCAACATTACCCACCACTGCTGAAGTTTCGTTTAAATCTCTCCCCAGATCCAATCTTCAAACTTCCCAAAAATCTGAGGTATTTAAATCACGTCATTATATATTTAACTCTCCTGCCACGCGTGAGAAAAACAACCAAAGCTGCTCTTCCAGCTCTTGGGGCCCTTCTTGGGGATGAACACAAAGCAAAAAGATCTCATCAAGAGTTTGAGTCTCATCCCAGCTCTGGGAATATGAAATAACTCCTCCAGCCTGAGCAGAGAGTTCTTTCTGTTTTCACGAGGACTCCTGAGCCTAATTAGGAAAATCCACAGCGGAGGGTTTGGGTGGGAAGAAGATGCTGGTGGTGCTTGGTGGTACCTGAGCCCAGTCCTGGTGCCAGGCAGGGCCACTTTAACCCCTCTCCACACCTGGATCACATCCCTGCCCATGTTCACAGCTACAGTCCAGGGATTTTCCATTTTTTCCATAAATACAAAAATAAATACACACGTACACATTGCAGGTCCTAGAAAATGTTTCATTTCGAGTCACTTTTTTACCTGGAGCTTCCCTGTTTCTAAATTTCCCTCCTTTGTTTCCTGCTTCTGTCACTGCCTCCTTATCCCAGTCCATAACCAGTTCTTTCTGTCCCAACTTCCTCTTATCTTTTATGGGAATTATTGAAAAATCTGGGTTACCTGTGAGTTAATTTTGCAAAGAGGAAGCTGTGAGTGAACCAACCTCAGCCTGACCAACAGCAGGACAACAGAGAGCACTTTTCACCACCAAGTCCCTGTTCCAGCCCCCAAGGAACCTCCCTGCCAGCTGCTATTTCTGCACATCCACATCCCTTCCAAACCCTTGCAATGCTTCCCTCAGCCCCTCCTGACCTGCCTCCCCTGGCCCTGAAGTCCACCCTGCTTGCCAGTGACATTTCTTATTGATTTTTAAAAAACTTCTCTTTGCCCACACTGCAGCTCTGGAACTTCTTCATCCTGTGCTTTCTTTTTGTGCTGCCAGGGTGTTCTTGAGGTACATCCTTTCTAATTTATAAGTTTGTCCTACCAAAAAAAAAAAAAAAATCAAATAAAATCAAATTGGACACATTTGTAGCTGGATGTGTCAGTATTTATGCCTCACTGTTGGCAGCACCTCCATTGCTATTCAATGGCTTGAATCTCTTCAGAAATGTGTAATAGAATTCCATTTTTAATCAGGTTGAAGCTGCAAAGCATCCGAGGACATCACTGACCAAAAGCCCCCCGAGAAGTATTTATGTTGTTGTAGCACCAGGATGATCCATCAAGAACTGGATGTTAATAATGGCATTTAATTTGAAAATGGAGCTTTGCTTTTATGTTTTTTCTATGCACTTTCTGCAAGCAGGGAAGTCTAATTAGCTCCTCTGAGGAGAGGACATAATGCAGAGCAGGGATTTGAGCCTCACTCCGAGTTTGTTCACTGTCTGGCAGAACTGAACCATATCTACATCTTCATACAGACAGAAGAGACATCAGCTGGCACCCAGGACTTGTGACATCCAGCCCCAGCTCTGCCCCTGGGAGCTTCAACCCACACCAGCTCAGCCCTTCTTAGCAGCAGAACCAGGGGGAGGGTACAGGCAGCACCTTTTTTTGGTAGGGAATTAAATACGACACCTACTGTGTTCATATTGACTCCAATGCTGGTCTTTGAGCCCAATTCTTAAAGGATATTTCATTTATTTGTTCTCCCTCTTTGGCTGTTCTACGTGGACACGTCCAACACGGGCTCACATTTCATTCTGGTTGTCACCAGTGTGGGTTTTTAGGGTGACATCCCACTGCCCCTCCTGGTTTGGAGGGGCTAAAGGGTCATCCCACAATCAGAGAATATCCTGAGTTGGAAGGGACCCCAAGGATCATCCATCAAACCCCAACAATCCCATCCTGTTCCTCAGAGTGTTGTCAAACCCTCCTGCAGCTCTGGCAGCCTTGGGGCTGTGCCCACTGCCCTGGGGAGCCTGGGCAGTGCCCAACCAGCCTCTGGGGGAAGAACCTTTCCCTGAGATCCACCCTGAGCCTGCCCTGACACAGCTCCAGCCCTTCCCTGGGTGCTGTCCCTGGTCCCCCCAGAGCAGAGATTTGAGCTGCCCCTCTGCTTCTCCCTTGACTCTTTTCTGTAGGACTGTAGCATCCAGCCATTCCAAACAGAAGATGATTAAAGGGCAAGAAAATCACAGAACCACAAAGTTGGAAAAGACCTTTGAGATCATCAAGTCCAACCAATGGCCCAGCATCACCTTGTCAAGCAGAAGGTACCAAGTATTGTTGTGAGCACCAGGGGACCAAAAGCCCAGGCCAGGCACCTGCTGGCACAGAAAGTTTCAATTCCACATCAGAGAAGACTTGAGTCTTCTTGAATCATGACCTAAGCTGGGCTGTGCCCTGAGACCACAATTCCGGCTCCTCCTGCCTGCCCTGCCATTCCCTTCCCCCTTTTTCCATGCTCTCTGCTGTCCAGAGGAACATTTCTGTCCTGGACCCACCTTGGTGACAAGGGCTGTGTTAGGAGACAGCAAACCCCTGCCCTCCAGGGAGTGACAGGGAGAGGAGTCATCCATGCAACTCTGAACCCCTTGGAAAAGGTTAGGGGCATAAAACCTGTACATTGCCATGGGCACCTTTGCTGTGGAGTGGGAGAGTGGCTGTGGCAGTGATTGAAGAGACCCCTCAGAGCCCCCCAGGGGGGGATCTGCTTCTGGCAAAGGGCAGGAAAGGAATGGGACATGGAGAGAGACAAAGTTTCCCACTGCATTGAAATCCTCGGGGAACTTGGGAAACACCCTGTGTTTCATGGAGAGAGTGATGGCTCTTGCAGCAAAGTGCCAGTGGAGGTTGGGAAATCCAACCCCAGGTGGGTCTTTGCTGGGAGGCAAAGCCTTCAATGCTCTTCAAAAGGGCACGTGGGGACTCTGACTTGAGTTGACTGAAAATTCCATGCCTAAGACTGATCCATCCTTTGCTCCTCTGATAGTCAGGGGAGAGAAAAGCAAGGTATGTCTTCCAAAAACATGCTCAGCCAGGGCTGGAGAATCACCTGGATGTCTTTGTTTCTCTCCACTGAATATGAAAAGGGTCTGGAAAGCAGGTTCATGGCTCTTATTTGCCTATCAGGCACTAAAGCAGTGAGATGCTTCCTCCTTAAGTCTGGTCACCCTCTGCCAGGCTGCAAACCTGCCTTCCAGCACTATCTGTGCTGTCAGACTGGTTCCCTCCGTGATCCAGAGCTCCAGATTTCCATGGAAAGCTGGTGTTCATTCCCTCAGGCTCAGCACATGGTGGACCAACTCATTACACCCATGAGGGTCTGGTGGAAGGTGTCCCTGCCCACAGCAGGCAGATGGAACTGGATGGGCTTTAAGGTCCCAACCCAGTCTGTGATTCCATGATTCTGTGAGGACAGTGCTTTGAAATAACAAGCTGAAAGGCTCAAGCCTTGTATTTGTACAGACCAGCCCCAGACCCAAGAAGCAGCTTTATCCCAAATTCAGAAGTCTCCATGGAAAGCACTTCTCTGCCCAAGTAGAGAGTGAGGTCCACATGTCCCATGTAACATTTTGGGGACACCTCCTTCAAACACTGACATTTCCTCTCCAACTCCCAACCTTCCTAAGCTGCTTTTGCTTCTCTAGTGAGGAGAAAGGGATTAGCTGTCAGCTGGAGTAATGAATGCTCCCAAGGTTTTGTGTAGCTGCAGCAGCAGGAGACGGCAAAGCTGGATTAAAAAATCCTTGCAATTTGGATTTCAGCTCCTTTTAGACTGAGAGAGATAAATAAGAAGTAGCATCTCAACAAAAGTGAGCTGCTAAAACCACACGGTGTGAATTGGCTCCTGGAAAATCTGCTCTGAGAACAGTTACGCTCTTACAATAATATTACAATTAATGGGGCCAAGGCTCCTGGAAAAACTCTGACAGGGAGATAGGGAATGAGAGATCCCTTGTATCTCAAAGCCTTTGTATGAATATATTTGGGGAAAAAAAGCAAAGGCAGGGCGTGCATCACGTGTACAACCTGTGTACACGTGCTTGGGCTGCGCTTGGGGATGTTTCCGTGTCCACCTGTGCAGTGGGATGAGTGGAAAATGGGAGGGAATTGTGTCATGGGGTGACTCCTCCCGGCCCAGAACCCCAGGAGCTCTCACACCATCCCAGCCAGGCGGTTGTGTCACCTGCAGACTTCACTCACTCACTACTCCTCCTTTCCCAGGCTTTTATTGCCTCCTCCACAGAAGTTTGCTTTATGATTCCCTTGGATCTTCCTGCTTTCAGACTGTGCCTGGGATTTCTTGCCCACAGAAGGAATCCCTTCCCTCCCTGGGCCTGCCCTTGGAGTGTTAAGGCTGTTATTGCTTTGCTTTCTCTTCTCAAAGCTACACAGCCCAATTATTTCCTTCTGCACCTAAGCCACTGTTCCCCAGAACTCTTGATCGTGTCATCAGTCTCCTCTGAAGTTTCCTCATTAAATTGGTCTCCCCCAGCCTTGTTCAGTGCCTCAAACTTGGACACAGATGGAGCTGGAGTCTCCCAGTGCTCAGGCAGGGATGTTTTCTGGAGGCTGGAACAGGGACTTGGAAGCCCTTGGTGGTGGAAAGAGCTCTCTGTGTCCTGCTGTCGGTCAGGCTGAGGTTGGTTCACTCACAGCTTCCTCCCTCCTGCCAATGATGTTCTTCTCATCCTAAGGAACCACTTATTCAGTGGGATGTGGTTGCCTGACTGAAGATTCCTCTTGAGGAGGGTGATGTTTCCAGCACAAGAGGAGCCCAAGCGCCCAGCTGCACGTTGGCATCCTGATTTTTCCCAGTGGGAAGCAAATTCCAAGTCACCACCATCACCCTCCAAATTGGACATGGCAGAGTGTCCTGGGATACCTGGGATGTGTTTGCCAGGAAGAGCAAACTGAGCATGAATCTCAAAGTAAGCCACCAGGATTGGGGAGACTGAGAGAAGGCCTCACACTTGGTGAATCACAAAATCCCAGAATATACTGAGCTGGAAGGGACCCCCAAGGATCATGGAGTCCAACCCTCAGCCCTGAACAGGCCCAGCCCCAAGAGTCCCCCCCTGTGCCCCAGAGGATCAGCCAAACCCTCCTGCAGCTCTGGCAGCCTTGGGGCTGTGCCCACTGCCCTGGGGAGCCTGGGCAGTGCCCAACCAGCCTCTGGGGGAAGAACCTTTGCCTGAGATCCACCCTGAGCCTGCCCTGACACAATTCCAGGCCATTCCCTCTGGTTCTGTCACTGTTCATCTCAGGGAAGAGAAAACTCCAGCTCTGGAGGGCAATGTGCCCTCCTCATTTTCCACAGCAGCACCTGGCAGCTCTCCAAAGCCTCCACTGCTCAGGTCTGTTCCCCTCTCCATGCACGTGTAATCCCGCTAAATTGCTCCAATAATAACACCAAACATTTGTAAAGTGTCCTTCACAAAATGGGCCCGAGGAGATTTCTTATTCAGGCATAATTAAACAAGAAGTGAACACTTTGTCATTCAGGATTAACAGGAAAAGCAGGGGCTCTTCTGGTCATCAACCCATATCAGAGGGAACACTGACCTCAGGTCAGGGTGTGGGGAAGCTGCTCCGAGAAAGAAAGAGCAGAACTGGGGGTGTTGGGGATGAGTTTACGAAGTGCCTGTCTCTGCTGATCTGACTGGCCTGAAAACAGGGCTTTGAGGTCAGTTCTGAGGCTGAGAAACACCATCCAGAAGGGAGAAGTGTGAAGGTGAGGCCACCCCTGGAGTGCTGTGTCCAGCTCTGGGCCCTCAGCTCAGGAAGGACATGGAGGGGCTGGAGCAGGGCCAGAGAAGGGCAGCGAGGCTGGGGAAGGGACTGGAGCACAAGTGCTGTGAGGAGAGGCTGAGGGAGCTGGGGGGGCTCAGCCTGGAGAAGAGGAGGCTCAGGGGAGACCTCCTCACTCTCGGCAACTCCCTGACAGGAGGGGGGAGCCAGGGGGGGGTTGGTCTCTTTTCCCAGGCAACCATCAGCAAGACAAGAGGGCTGGGTCTGCAGCTGTGCCAGGGGAGGGTTAGGTTGGACATTGGGAAGAATTTCTTTGCAGAGAGGGTGCTCAGCCATTGGAATGGGCTGCCCAGGGAAGGGGGGGATTCTCCATCCCTGGAGGTGTTTAAGGACAGACTGGATGTGGCATCAGTGCCATGGGCTGGGAACCACGGCGGGGTTGGATCAAGGGTTGGACTCGATGATCTTGGAGGTCTTTTCCAGCCTGGCTGATTCTCTGATTCTGTGATTCTATGACTGAGGCCACGAGGGACAGAAAGGGGGAGAGGAGGAGTGGGAGAGAGCAGAGGAGGGTTGGAGGAGAAGACCATTGCAAGAAACATCCTATTTTCTTGAGCCAGTGCCTTGTTGTGTGGGTGCTGTGGCACAGACAGACCCAAACCACATTTGGGGTATCTTTACCTTTAATCTGGTTTTAATTCCCAAGCCAGCAGCAAGGGGCTGCTTCCTCCTGGATTTTCCATTGTTCCTGATCCCAGTTCATCCCAGGTGGCTCAGAGAGACTGCTGTGACCGCAGGACTATTCACACCCTGAACAAAAGGGAGCTCAAGTACTACAAGTGCTGCAGCCAAACCTCTCCTTGTTTGGCTCAGAGAGTTACATCCCAGCTCTTTGTTCAGGCCCTGGCACACAAGGGCTGTGTTTCCCTGGGTGAAATAAAAGAGTTCACAGGCAGCATCTTGACCCCAAAATGTCAAAGGCAGCAGGGACAGGGGCCAGAACATTGACAGGGCTTAGGAAAGTACATAGAGACAAAGTGAGAGCCTCAGAGCTGAGCTTTGGAGAGGTTTTTCTTTCTTCCAGAGTGGGAGCCCTGGTTTCTGTTGCTGTTGACACAAGGAGTGGGAAGAAAGACTGTTTACACCTTGTACTTATGGTCATATCTGACTTCAGCCTCCAGCCCTGACGTTTACTCAGCCCACAGAAGGTGACTCAGGGACTGAGCTCAAATGTCTCGCTCAGGGTGAACAAACCAAGGGAGTTGGCTGGACAGGGGACTCCAAATGGCCCTGTGTGCAGAGCACAGGGTGACACAGAGGCTCCAGGAGCACGGGGGGAGAGCAGAGAGATCTCATTCCCGGGCACACTGCAGAGTTTAAAGGCACAGAGGCTGCTCAGGGCCCTGTGCAGTCAGCTCTTAAACCTTCCAGGATTGCTGCAGGTACACCTGCCACGATGGAAATTATATAACTCTTTTAATTTTTAATGTTTTTTATCAAACTTTTTCATTTTAATGTTTTACTTAATCATAAGCTGTGTAAGACCTGCAATTATTCTCAGCCAGCTTTTGGCAATAATAAGCTGTCATAAGCCACTTTTGTGAGAACAAAGCTTGGGAAAAGCACTAAAACTAAGCTTTGCTAAACTAACCCTGATATGCTTCAGCGAACAAAGCATTTTCCAGCCTTTGCTTCCAAACAGGTCCACAACTTCAACAGTTTTGAGTCAGAAAAACCTTCAGAAAGGAGGTCCCGACACGGAGGGTTTGCAGCCCCTCTCTTTTCCTTTTACAAATCAAACCTCCACGGGCCTCTTTGCACGTTCCTCCCTGCTGTCCCTGCCCTGCAGCACCTTGCAGGTGGGTTCCCACCCAAAGGAGATGCCACAGCTGTTGGGAATCATCCAGTGCCCTTCCTGAGCAAAAGGGTTAAAACCACACCCAGCCAGGTCAGACAAAGCCTGCCCCCTGATCCTGCCCCCTGAGTCTGGCATGAAACCACAGGCTGTGGTGCTCACTCCTGCTCTTCAAGGGAAGCTGAAATTCCTGCTGTTTTCCCATCCCAAGGAATAACCTCTGTCCCCACTCCTGCCCTGCAACCCCACACAGAAGCACTTTTGCTGTGCTCAGTCACCTCAGGGCAACAGTCGGCTGTGGCTCTGTGGCCAGAGCAGTCCATCAGCTCCTCTGGCTCAGAACGTCCTCCTGGAGAGCCTGAACATTGGCTTAATGCCAAACTCCACAAAACCTGCCTGTTCTCCCAGCCATCCCCACCTTCCCACCCCCCAGCTCACAGCCAGGAAGGTTTTCTTGCTGATAATTCCTCTGGGATTCCCTGCAAACACTGTCAGCTCCTCTGGGAGTGCAAGCTGGAGGAGGTCAGTGGACTGCCCATGTCCAGTTGAGGGAATGACCTTCCCACAGTGATTCTGTTGGAAAAATAAAGCAAATTGCCCTTTGCATGGTGACTGAGCCTCCAGGTTAATGAAGCATCCCCAGAAGAGCAGCCTCGACTGGAGGAGGTTTGAGTTAATCTAATTTATTGCCAATTAGCACCAAATTCTAATTCGTGTTGTGGAGAAGAGAACAGATCTAATTAACTGCTATGGGAAGCACCTTTCCCCTGCTCCTCAGGCTCTGCTTCCTGCACAGAGCTCTCTGTCCCCCACCTCCCCATCCCCCTGTCCTCCCCCTGGGCTCTGCCTTGCCCCAACCTGCTCACAACTGGGATCAACTCCTGAAAAACAAAAAAACTGGGGCTGATCTGACATTAGTTTTGCCCCTCCATCCTCAATTTCCTGGAACTTTTCAGAGGAGTGAATAATTCCAGGGGGGTTAGTTTCCCTATTTTGAAGGGGAAAGAAGAATTTTTAATCCCAGAATCCCAGAATGTACTGAGCTGGAAGGGACCCCCAAGGATGATGGAGTCCAACCCTGAGCCCTGCACAGGCCCAGCCCCAAGAGTCCCCCCCTGTGCCCCAGAGGATCAGCCAAACCCTCCTGCAGCTCTGGCAGCCTTGGGGCTGTGCCCACTGCCCTGGGGAGCCTGGGCAGTGCCCAACCAGCCTCTGGGGGAAGAACCTTTGCCTGAGATCCACCCTGAGCCTGCCCTGACACAGCTCCAGCCGTTCCCTGGGTGCTGTCCCTGCTCCCCCAGAGCAGGAATTGGAACTGCAGTGAGGTCAGAAAATCTATTTTCTGGCCAGTCCCATTCCTGGTCATCAGGTAGGAATGAGCAAACCCCAGTGAAATGTTTTGAGGTGGTTTCTATATCACCCAGTAACCGCTTTTCCTTGTTTAATTAATTTGTCCCACTGAGCAATCAGAACTATCTACAGCCACACAACTGCCTGGTGCCACTTGCTCCGTGCTGCAGAAATCCCAGGAGCTGTGCCCTGGGAAGCTGCAGGGCTCTGCTGCCACCCAGGGCTCTGCAGAGCTCCTCACACTCTCCATCCTCTGCTGGGAACCTGCCAGGCACGAAGGCGAAAGAAATAAATTCAATTTGCTGCCCATTTGGGTTGCCTTGAATCGCTTTCTTTTGGCTGAGGTGACTCGTGGCAATTCGTCTGGGAACGCCAGGCTGCAGTGGGAATGTTGGAGGTGGGATGGGATGTGCTACTCCACGGGAACTCAATCCACCCTGGAAACCCAGCTGGGGGGGTTGCTGGACATGCACAAGAATGTTCAACCTTCCTGCTCCCTGAGCACCTCTGATGGCTCAGGTCAGCTCTGGGGAGCTGATGAACAACTAAATCCAGATTCTGGACCGTCTAAAACACAATACTATGATTATAATTGGCATTACATGGTAGTATCTGAAGACCCAGCCATGATCAAAGCAGTTTGTGTCAGATAATATTTGCATTTATACCCTGTGACTTAATAATCTCCACCTGAAACACTTCAAAGGCCAGTGAGATGCAGTGTTGTATCTTGAAAAGGATGTTCCCTCAAGAAAGGCACCTTTGAGAAGAGTGGCTTCAAAAAAAAACAAAAAATTGAAGAGGAGGAAACATTTTAGTCCATGTCAGGAAAACTGAGTGCTCTGCAGTGATCTTTTGAGTGCTTTGTTTGGAGGATGGGTGACAATTTTCCTCCAGTCCCTTGATCAGTGGGTCCTGCAATGGTCCTTCAGAGGAGGTGGTGGAGCCCTGGATCTGTGGAGCTCAGCCTGGAGAGCAGCAGCTGAAAGGCCAGGGAGCACTGGAAGTTGCTGCTTGCAGTTCCTGTTCCCTCATTTCTCCTTTCCTCTGCTGGTGATGAGATTTCTGCACTGACATGGACACTGGAACCATCTCCACAGAGGGGGCTGCACACTGGGGACCCCAGAATTGCAGCAGGTGAATCGCTATGGAATCAGAGAATCCCATGATGGTTGGGGTTGGAAGGGACCTCACAGCTCATCCCATGGGCAGGGACACCTTCCACCAGCCCAGGTAGCTCCAACCTGGCCTTGGACACTTCCAGGGATCCAGGGGCAGCCACAGCTTCTCTGGGCAACCTGGGCCAGGGCCTGCCCACCCTCACAGCCAACAATTCCTTCCCAATATCCCATCTGGCAGTGGGAAGCCATTCCTCTTGTCCTGGCACTCTCTGTCCTTGTAAAAAATCTCTCTTGCAGCTCTTTTCAAAGCTCCCTCTGAGCAGTGAAATGCCAGAGTGAGGTTTGCCCAGGGCCTTCCCTTCTGCAGGCTGAACTGAGATGGAATAAAAGCAGGGCGAAGAGAGACCTGAAAAGTCCTCAGGACAGTCACAGTGGCTTTGTAAAGGGAAGTGGAGGCCCCGTCCAAAGAGCTGAACAGGCACGTGGAGAAGAGGCATCCAGGCGTTTGCTGTGGCCTGCATGGATCACCAGGATGGTGATGGATCACCATGGATCACCAGGATGGTGATGGATCACCATGGATCACCAGGATGGTGATGGATCACCATGGATCACCAGGATGGTGATGGATCACCATGGATCACCAGGATGGTGATGGATCACCATGGATCACCAGGAGGCTGCTGGCAAAGCCTCCTGGAAAATGCTTGTAGGAAACTCGGTAGTCATGGGATAAGAAACCACATCTGTGCACAGACAACTGGCTTCAAGTGGGAAACAGAGCTGGACAAAGTTCCTGGAGGAGAAACAGTGCCAGGAGAGTTCTTTGCCTTTGTGGTGTTTGGGAATCGCCCTGAGCCAAGAGGGCTCCGTGTTCCAGGCTGGGCAGGACATCAGACCCCACAGAACGTGACAATTGTGTCCACACAGTGCCAGCCAGAGCCTGGCAGAGAGAGAATTCCCCGAGGGAGAGGAACTTGTTCACACTGGAGGCACTTCTTCCTCTGGCTGGCTTTGTGTGACACTCTGGGAAGCACAGCAATGCTGGGGAGGAAAACTTCCTCTGTCTGGGGTCACCCTGGCTTTGTGTGACACTCTGGGAAAGGCAGGAAAAGCCAGACTTGTCCCTGAGTGCCTGGACATTCCCGAATTGTTCAAAGCAATTCCTTCGAACTGAAGTGATGGATGAAACAAGCAATAACAGATTAAATTTGCAGAGAAAATATATTGGGAAGAAGTGGCATCTGTCCTCTTTTCAGAACCTTGAGATTCTCCCTGTAACACTTCAGAGAGGGATAAACATGGAAAAGTGTCTGAGTTCATTTTTGCAGCTTTTCACTAATCGTGTGCAAAACTCTGTTTAAAAGTGAGTGTGATCAGAAAGAAACAACACACAGGGAGTGGGATCAGTCACCTGACCCGGACAAGGTCAAAGGCATGTTCTGTGAAAAGAAAATTCAGGTTAAGGGAGGAACATTTTTCCTTTGAGTGTAACTTTGGAGGGATTCTTTGCAGCTCTTACAAAAGCGACTCTGCCTTGAGCTGCAGAGCAGCCTGGAGGTCTGTACACTGTATTTATAGCTCCTAACCCCACGGCCAGAGCTCCTCCTGCACAGCATCTGTCTCAAAAATGAACCTTTGGCAGGAGCTTTGACTTGGCTTCCCAGCTGCTTCCAAAGTTCTACATTTCTCCTCAATTCTTAGGATCTCAGAAGGGGGTGACCCCGTTAGTCTCACCCAGGAAATGACCCCAGGGCTCTTTCCTCACAGGAAAACTGACCTGAAGCTCGATTTTTCCAGAGGGTTGAAGACATTCAGACTCACCTTTTCCCCTTCATATTTCCAAAGAGCAGCACTGATGCCCAAGCCTGGAAAAAAGATGCCTGTATTTACCTTTCCACCTCTGGGAAAAGGGGGTGGAATTCTCTTCTCCTGGGGCTGCCAGTGGGGAGATTCCCCCTTTCCCAGGTGGAGAAAGGTCTCTAGAAGTTGCAAGGAGGCCTCAATCTTTCAGCTCTGAGCAGATAAGGAGGTCCTGCCCTGGGACCTCCATTAGTCTCACCCAGGAAATGACTCCAGGGATTTTTCCTCACAGGAAGACTGACCTGAAGCTCGATTTTTATAGAGGAGTGAAGACATTCAGACTCACCTTTTACCCTCCGTATTTCTCACCTTTCCAAAGAGCAGCACTGATGTCCAAGCCTGGAAAAAAGATGCCTGTATTTACCTTTCCACCCCTGTGCAAAGGGAGGGAATTGTCTTCTCCTGGGGCTGCCAGTGGGGAGATTCCCCCTTTCCCAGGTGGAGAAAGGTCTCTAGAAGTTGCAAAGAGGCCTCAATCTTTCAGCTCTGAGCAGATAAAGAGGTCCTGCCCTGGGGCAGGATGGTGTCAGCCAGGCAGGGGAAGGGATTAAGGATGTTTCTGATCTTCTCCCTTTCCTTCTGCACCCAACAGGAAGATGTAGAAGGCCAGGCAGAAGAGGTGGCAGCGTTCCAGCTGGGAACATGCTGTCCCTTGGGAAGGATGTGGCTGTCAACTGCTGCCATTCCCATTTTCCCAAATTCCCCCCCCTGAGCTCAGATGGCAGAATTGCAGGCTCAAAAAAAAAAAAAAAAACAAAAACAAAAACAAAAAACAAAAAACACCCACCCAACCAACCAACCAACCAAAAAAACACAACAAAAAAGTCACAGAATCAAAAAACAAACCAACCAAAAAATCACAGAATCAAAGAGCCTGAAAAAATCATGGAATCAAAAACCCCAAAAAATCATGGAATCGAAAACCCCCCCAAAAAATCACAGAATCAAAAAAGCCTAAAAATCACAGAAGCGAAAAATCACAATCAAAAAAATCCCAGAATCACAGAAGGATCCACGAGGATCATGGAGTCCAACTCCTGGCCCTGCACAGGCCCATCCCCAAGGGTCACCCCCTGTGCCCCAGAGGACGATCCAAACCCTCCTGGAGCTCTGATTGTTGAGAAATTCCGGCTCAAAATCCATTCCAAGGAGCACAGATAACCCCCCCCTCCTCCCGGTGACTGCAGGGCCACACCAGTTCCTGGGCTAAATTCCTTAACTCCCTCTTTGTGGCTAATTAAATCCGATTTCCCCTTCTTCAAAGGGAAGGAGGAGCAGGGAGGGACAAGGATGATGAATAAGCCAGGAGGAAAACATGCATGGCCATGTTTGTCATCAGCACAGTCCTCTTGGTAGGTTAAAACCCAGGCTTGTTGTTCTGTTTTTCTCTTTAAAATGTTCTAGTAATTTATTTGATATTTTAATTACTAATTTATCATAACGAATATTTTAGATACTATAAATATTATAATATTAGAGATAAAATATAGCCAATATTATAGATCAAATACATACTCTATGATATTCAAATATTTATTTATGATAGGCTTGAATAGGCTTCACTTATTTATTCCATGTTTCAATTAAAAAAATATCAATTTTCCTGTAAATCTTGGGCTGGTTTGGAATAAAAAAAAGGCCACAGTCGATCTGGAAAATTATTCTGCAAAGCCCTGGAGGAGCTGCAGTTCATGTGTCCTCTGGCCCTTTCCTCTTGCTTGGCCAGGAGGCACCAGTGTCTCCCAGCAAGCAATGGGAACATGCTCTTTTTATACTGGTTTTTGAAGGGAGGACCTGGAGCTCTGAGGCAGCAATGCATCCAAAAAACCCAAAATATATATTTTGGAGGGCAAACTGGTGATGGAAACATGTCTGCCTGGAACTGGTATAGGCAGGAGCAACTCAAGGGGATCAAAGGGACAGATTCCTACCAGAGATATAAGAAAAATTCCCCTTTAAGTCCAAGGTGAAGGATAATTTGGAGATTACTCTGTTTTTTCTGCAAGTACAATTTTAAAAAATAAATAAACGGGATTAAAGTTTAATTTTAAGAATGCCCTGTGTTTTCAAATTCTTGATTGAATTACCCTTTAAAAATTAAATTGTAATCCTTTAGGAGTTATTGATTCTGAAGGAGGGAAATGCCAATAGTCCCATTCTGGCCTGAAACGCTGCCCATCAAATTGACATAATGCTTTCCATTTGCCTAAATAACTCATTGGATCTGACTTATTCTCGGGGCTGGCTTTCCCAGCAGCCAGCAGCCACTTAGGAAGGCAGAAATAAAGATCTGAGGGGCCTCATCCCCATCCACACACAGGGACCAAGGTACCACTTGGGCACAGAACAATTCTGGCCGTGGAGACACCTCTTAGCGACTGACAACAGGAACAGGGACGTTCTTGTGGCCCAGAAATCATTTGGGATGTGCTGTGAGTGTTGAAAATCCTTTGGTTATTGTTTCCTGCGGCTCTAGAGGGCACAAGGGGAAAAAAAAAGTTCCTTAGTGCATCCCTGGAGCCGTGGAGAACAAAGTGCATCAGGACCTTCTCATGGCACTGCCCTGCGGCCCAGAACCCCCTTGGGATGTGCTGCGAGCACTGAAAATCCTTTGTTTAATGTTTCCTGTGGCTCTAGAGGGGGAAAAACTGCCCTAGTGCCTCCCTGGAGCTGTGGAGAATATTCTCATGGCAAAGGTGCCCAGCATCACCCAGGAGGATCCTGGTTCCTTTTGGCTTCCATCCCCCCAGCTCCCACCTCGGGATGACTCAGAATCAGCCTCAAAGCGTTCCTCTCGTGTTAAATTACACCTCCAGCATCACAAAAGAAGAAATAAACTCTCCATTATGTTTTGCAGGAGCCTCAGCACAGTTCGTTTTGTTGTGTTTTTTTTTTTTTTGAGTTAAAACACCAATACGACAAAAAAACCTCCAACAAACAAAAAAACCCCAAAAAAGCAAAATAAAAAAAGCCCGAATGAATAGAGCTGCCGAGCTATAAACACGGGCTGTGTAATTCAGATTCCCCACATGAACAAAAGGTTGCAGCTCCTGAATAGAGGCACTGTTGAGAAAGCACTTGAAAAAGGGGATGAATCAATTAATGCTTTTGATAGTTTGAATGTCCCACTATGTAAAAAACAAGCACCGCTTTAATAGTGAGATAATTCAGTTTACTGGATCCAATTACACATAATTGGCTTTTTCCCTCTTTTCCTTTTTTCCCTTTTTTTTAATTGCTGTTGGATCCAGGGCTCTGCTGCCTCTGCCAGATGTGTCAGTGGGGTTGCAAGGGCACGTGAGGCACCAGAGGATTCAATTAATACCAGAGGTGCAGCCTCCAAACTGGATGGCCTCAGCCACAGCAGATCCGTGGATAAAAGAGGGGATGGGAATCCCAGCCAAAAAACCACTTAGGAGACTTCCCAAAGAGGCAAAATATCAGTTCCATTCACTGCTCCTTCTTTGGGCAAAAGCCTTTTTGCTTTGCTGGGTCACCTTCTGGGACGTGGGGGGTTGATCCAGGCACTGGGGCTGGGAGGGTCTGACAAGCTCTCCAGGACCTTTTTGGGAATATTTCCTTGCTTGCCCAGGATCTCTGCTCAGCAGGACTGTGTCTTCTCCCTGGAAACATTCCAGCCCTTCCTAGGACTCCAAATCCTCTCTCCAGCAGAAGTACCAGTTTGTCTCGGGCATCACCACAGGGACAGTGTCCCTCACAAAATGCCCTTTGTTCCATGACAATATTCCTCCTCTTTCCCACCTCCTGTTGGCTCTTTGCCTCCAAGTTTAGAGCCAATTATCCAAATAATTTGGAGGGATTCGTTCTTAAAATTAAACTTTAATCCCGTTGATTTATTTTTTTGAATGGTACTTGCAGAAAAAGAAGAGCAATCTCCAAACTATTGCACTTAAAGGGACATTTTTTTCTTATATCCCAGTAGGAATCTGTCCCTTTGATCCCCTTGAGTTGCTCTTGCCTATACCAGTTCCAGCCAGACATGTTTCCCTGAAGAACATCTTCCAAAAACCCCCCAAAATTTGGGTGAGTTTTTCCTTGGAGGTGCCACCAGCACCCACCGATTGCTCTGAGTGTCCCCACAGCTGGCAGAGCAAAATCCCCTTTGTTCCATGCCAATATTCCTCCTCTCTCCCACCTCCTGTTGGCCTAATCCTGCTGCCCTTGGAAATGAAGAACCTCTGTCCAGTCAGTGACAGTAAATCCCAAATTAAATCACTGCTGAGACAAGGAGAGTTCCAGTTTGCAGAAGTCACAGTGACACTGCAGGAGGCAAAGAGTGACAAAACGCTGCCGCGCTGCACCCTCAGCTCCGTGCAGGAAGAGCTATTGTTCCAAACCCAACCATTCCTTTGCATTCCATTAAAAACCCCTGCACTAAATAACATTTTTTGTCCTGCAGCCACACAGCCATCGAGGATGCTTTAGGTGGAGGGTGACAAGTGGCACAAGAAGACAATAATGAAGATAACGATGGAGACAAAGTCCCTTTGGGAGCCCTTTGTCCTCAAAGCCTCAGAAAAGCTGAGCTTTCCCCAGGAGCCCACTTTTCATGGAGAAGTGCTCACCCTCCCCCAGGAACATCAAGGTAAAAATGTTTCCTCCTTCGTTATTGCCAGACAATCGTTTTCTTTTGAACTCTTATTTACGGGCCAAATGGGCCATTGATGCTTTGCTTGAAATAGAGGGAATTGTGTGGTTGAAAACCGCAATAAAACCCCCAAAACCACCTCGGATCTTTGTTTAAAGCGACACCTCCAACCTGAAAAACTCGGAAATAAAGCAAAGGGACACTGCGGAGGGGGGGGGGGGGGGGGGGTGTGTGTTTGGGATTTGATGCTCCTGCAACTTGAATTAAAAACGGAGAGCCACAAACAAGCGGGGGTGGAGTTATTCCACTCAAATAAGGCAAGAGAGTGGTGAAAGACGAGAGAGGATTTGCCATGATGAGAAAAGACTGAGGGGAATGTCATCACACCCAGAGGGTCAGTGCTGGGAGCAACTTCTGGAATGCAACAGTCTGGGTGGGAAGGGACCTTAAAGATCCTTTAATTCCTCCCCCTGCCATGGGCAGGGACACCTTCCACTGACCCAGATTGCTCCAAGTTGGCCTTGGACACTTCCAGGGATGGGGCAGCCACAGCTTCTCTGGGAATTCCATTCCATACCCCCCACACACCCTCCCAGGGAACAATTTCTTCTCCCTCTTGGACCAGCCAAAGCCCTTGGATTGTCAAGGTCAAGGCCTCAGCCCATGAAATCTTGCTCAGCTTTACTTCCCACCCTGCAAACTCCACTCCCAGAACACTTCCAACATTATTTCAGCCACATCTTCTCGTCCCCTCTTTGAAATTGAAACCCCTTCCTTCAGCCCTGCCCGAGATATTGATAAATGTACGTATTAATTTACTATTGCAGCTGTGCACATTTTATATTTCTTTTTTTTTTCCCAGTTAATTACGCAGCAACTTAATTTATCTTTTGTCAATTTGTTTTTCCCTCAATAAATGATCTGCCAACAATATGTTATTTTTAATTAGCCTGCAGCAAGCGTGTCTTGCAATGTAAATCAACTGTGTGTTTGAGGCATTAATTGAAAAGGAGAGATCACTGGGATGCACGTGTGGTTGTTCTTGGGGCCTTTTTGGTTTCCTTATTCCGAGGGGATTATGACAAAACCCTGCAAGGACTTGACAACCCACTGATAACCAGAAAGAAAGGGAAATGGATAAAAAGGCATTTTATCTGTTACCTAAAGGTAACAGAATATGCACATGGTGGACCTCAAACTGTCAGCTATGAATGCACTCTGGTTACTGGGGGGTAGGAGCTCAGAAGACACCAGTCTGAGGGGAAAAACAATAATCCAGAAAGCTGCCAGTTCTTTAAAGACATTATCTTACAGGTATCTTTATAAACATTATCTTACAGGTACCTCTATAGACATTATCTTACAGGTATCTCTATAGACATTATCTTACAGGTATCTCTATAGACATTATCTTACAGGTGTCTTTAAGGAGATTATCTTACAGGTATGTTTAAGGATATTATCTTACAGGTATCTTTATAGGCATTATCTTACAAGGATCCTTAAAGGTATGATCTTATAGGTATCTTTTAAGACATTATCTTACAGGTGTCTTTAAGGATATTATCTTATAGGTATCTCTATAGACATTATCTTACAGATATCTTTAAAGACATTATCTTACAGGTATCTCTATAGACATTATCTTACAGGTGTCTTTAAGGAGATTATTTTACAGGTATCTCTATAGACATTATCTTACAGGTGTCTTTAAGGAGATTATCTTACAGGTATCTTTATAGACATTATCTTACAGGTATCTCTATAGACATTATCTTACAGGTGTCTTTAAGGAGATTATCTTACAGGTATCTTTATAGACATTATCTTACAGGTATGTTTAAGGATATTATCTTACAGGTATCTTTATAGACATTATCTCACAGATATCTTTAAAGACATTATGTTACAGGTACCTCTACAGACATTATCTTACAGGTATCTTTATAGGCATTATCTTACAGGTATCCTTAAAGGTATGATCTTATAGGTATCTTTTAAGACATTATCTTACAGGTATCTTTAAAGATTTTATCTTACAGGTACTTTTAGATATATTACCTTACTGGTATCTCCCAGGTAAGATTTGTATCTTACAGGTAAAAGGGCCAATTATCCCCAAATGAAGGAAATATGTCAAGGGCATCAGCCTGGTTAAATGTGAAACTGTTCTGTGTCCTCAAAGAAGAGAAATCCAGGAGGTGAAGGCTTCAATGGATTGCTCAGGTTGTTTGTAGGACAACAAACAGCACAGCCCAGGTGCAGAAGGGTAAAACCACCAAGAGACAGAAAAGGTTGCCAGGAGCTGCCTGCAGTTACATCCTCCAAAGAGAGGATGAGCAAAGAAAGAGTTAATCTTCCTTTTGGAAGGGGGAAAACACCTGTGGACAGATGTTGCCAGAAGAGAAGTTCCTCCTGGGTTTGGGTTTGGTTTTCTCAGTGTAAAGGTCAAATCCACCCGTCTGGGGAGTCATGGGGGAGACACATGGGCACCTCTGCAGGCTGGGCCTGACCAGGAGCTCCTTTGGAATGCTCTGGATCCCTCTGAGATGAAATATCTCCCTCCTTTGGCCACGTGGGGGTTTAGTCTCTGCTCCAGATCCTCTGCCAGCGCTGAGGGTGATACAGCAGAGTCGGGGGCTGTGAATCCCAACACTCATTTCTCCTTCTTCCATGTGCTGGTTTAAAGGTAAACCAGCAGGGGAAATGAACCCACCTCAAAAGAGAGATTATAAGTCAGAATAACAATTTAATAAAATAATACAATAAATACAATTATACAGACAAACAATTGGTTTTAACCCACAAAACCCAAATGTATAACCCAGCACCCTGGGGCATGAACAGAGTGGTGTTCCTTGGGCCCCCTGAGTCCAAAGTAAGAGGAGAGGGAAAACCTCTTGGTGAGAGTGCTGGTGCAGTCTGGTCGAGAGTGGTGGTCACAGTCTGGTTGAAATTGGTGGTCACAGTCCCTCTCTGGATCCCATGAGTGGTTAAAAAAGTCCCAAGACTCCAAGATTATATATATATATATCCTCAGGTTCAGGCAGGAATGTCCAGCACCTCCCTCAGGGTGGAGAGTTCCACACTGGGTGTGAGCACAGGAGCACCCTCCTGTCTCACAGTTCCACACTGGGTGTGAGCACAGGAGCACCCTCCTGTCTCACAGTTCCACACTGGGTGTGAGCACAGGAGCACCCTCCTATCTCACAGTTCCACACTGGGGGTGAGTACAGGAGCACCCTCCTGTCTCCCAGTTCCACACTGGTGTGAGCACAGGAGCACCCTCCTGTCTCCCAGTTCCACACTGGGGGTGAGCACAGGAGCACCCTCCTGTCTCCCAGGCCTCTGAACACCCAGTTTACAGCCTGAGGGGTCAGGGCTGCTCTGGGCAGGGGGTGTAAATGGTCTATTGAGAACAGTTTCTGGCAAATGGCATGGAAGGCTCTGGAATACCCAGTTCTGGGTTACACCCACACAGTGATGAACTGGGCCCAGCTGTTCTAACCAGGACACTCCATCAAACAGCCCCGTGTAGTCCTTGTGCTTAACACCTGATGGAAGAAGATATTGGTGTTTAATGCACAGTCTGGCTCAGAAAGAAGCAAATACTATTTAGGAGCTGCATGTCCAGCTCTCTGTAAGGAGGGTATTGCCGCTGGTATTTGGTGGGATAATCTCCCACCTTGTCCACTGCCCAGAAAGTGAGCTCTGAATACCTTATCAAACCTTTTCTGCTTCATCGAGCTGCTCTTTTATGCTCTGCTGCTTTCCTTTGGCTTTGCAAGGTCTGACCAGGACTGCAGCAGAATAATAACGAGTTCCAGGGATCCCACTTCAACTGCTCAGCCACACAAAAGCTGGGCAGTTGTGTATGATTGGGGGGGGGGAAAATAAAGAAAGAAGAAGAGAAAAATAATTTGTTGTTCT
Organism: Pipra filicauda; assembly: GCF_003945595.2. Lineage (NCBI taxonomy): Eukaryota > Metazoa > Chordata > Aves > Passeriformes > Pipridae > Pipra > Pipra filicauda. Next base: position 157,941 of record NW_024104802.1, on the reverse strand, counting down.
CCAGCAGGCAAACGAGAGGATCCAAATGAAAGTGGCTTCTAACAGCATGACAGTAATTTGGGAACTCCTGGGTAATCCAGCTGGGAATGGACTCTCCCAGCAGGGCAGTGCTGTGCTGACCTCAGCCTTTGAGATGGGAGAGCTTTATCCCTGAGCTCAGTGGGAATATAAACGATGCTCCATGCAAATCCTGCCAGCAGAGCCTCTCTGGGTTAGGAGATCAGCCCTGGAATAGTTTGGGAGGGAGTTTGGAACAGTTCCCTGGGACTACAAAACCGATTTCTGCTTTCAGCTGCAAATGAAAAGAAAACGCAGGGAGCTGGTAAAAAATCTTGCATATATGAATGCAAGGAGGGGAGAGGGAAAGGAGATAAAGTTCTCTGGTATTCTGTCTGGCATTAAAAAATCATGCCAGGAGGTCACTTGTCAGCAAAGCTTGGCTTTGAGATGAACCTCCCACAGCATCTGTGTTGCAAAGTGCAGCTTTGATGCTTCTTTGTTCCACCTGGGACAAAATGCCCGTAAATCCTGACACCCCCATCACTGCACCTCATGGAATCTGCTCCGGGAGAACATGGAATTTTCTTTATCTTAAGTTTTTTGAGTCGTCTCATGTATTTTTTCTGAAGATCATTATCTTTTTTGGTTGAATTTTCCTTTTGCTTTTCACCTTTGGGGGTCTTAGTCGAGCTGTTTATTCAAGTTGAACTTAAATAAAGACTGCCCAGAGTTTGGGTTATTGCAATGATCTAGAGGAGGAAAAGTGGCTGAATTTTGCAAAACCCCCGAGTCCAACTGATTTAAGAAGGAAAAGACCTGATTCTGCAAGTCTTACATAATTTTACATCAGAACACCTCCACCTTTCCCACTGGGATTGTCTCTGATTTCCATCTACACGTGAGAGGAAAATTAAGCCCCAGATTGCCCTGAGAGACAGAGCCTGGAGATGTGAAAACCAAAGTGGTTTTGCTTTGGTGGTTGATTGGATTCCTCTCTCTGTTCCTTCAGCCCCAGCCCTGACTCCGGTTTTGAAAACTGGAAACATGTTTGTGGAAGAAAGGGTTTGGTTTGTTGGAGGGGGGAAAATGGATTTCACTGTTTCAAACCAATTTTTCTACTAAAAAAAAGATATTTGGAGTAGGGAAAGGAAAGTTTTTTTGGGGGTGGGGTTTCAAGACAAAAGGTGTTTCAGGAAAATGCCTGTTTTGCAAGAAAATGGGATTCTTATAAAAATGGAATTAATATATTAGGGAATTAAGAATAGAGATTCAAGGGAGTCCATTTGCCCTGATCCTGGCGGTGAAGTGTTGACAGACTGGGGTTACCCTGTGCATTTCCCTTCATCTGTTACCACATTCTTCCACCTCCACACCTGCTATTTCCTCCTGGCACCACCAGAATTTTGGGAAACTCCAAAAACCGGGAAGCCCAAAGCAGGTCTGGACATTGCAGCTTTAACCTCGGCCTAAGGGTGCCCCTGGGAATTGATATCATCTTTATTCCCTTCCTGTGACTCATTCAGACTGACTCATCCTCTTAGTAAGGGGTTTTTTCCCCTGTGGAAAGCACAGCTTGTTTTTTAGCCAGAGCTCTGCCTTCCATTTTATTTAGGGTCACTCTCAGCTTCTTTCTTAAGCTGGCCCAAGAAGGCAGAGCATCTGTCTTGGCAGCTGTCTCTCCCCTGCCACAGCTGTGCTTTGCCCTCCCTCAGGCACTGTCAGCCAGCAGCAAATGTCATTTATCCCCTGTGCTGGTGCCCCCAGGTCCTTCCCATCACTTGGTGTTTAGTCTCCCAGCCCTGCCAATATTCCCTCTGTCTCGTGCCACTCAAAGCCTTTATCTGTGGTCCTGAGGGACCCGTTTCTGAGCTAGAGGAGAGTGAATCCAGCCAGAGCTTCACGAGACAGCAGAGACTGAGCTGCTCTGCCCAGGTAGGAGGGGAGTGGCAGCTTTCCAGGACAAAGCAGACATGAAGAGAACAATGTTGTGCTTGGACATTAATCAGAGGGGCCATTCTGGGGCCCGGGTGGTCCTTGGGGATGTGAGAAAAAGGAAAGGATCAAGAGCTGCTCGATTAAATCACAGAATCACAGGATCATTAAGGTGGGAAAAGCCCTCTGAGATGATCGAGTCCAACTGTTAAACCAGCATTAAATGATGGACCCAAGTGTCTCATCACAGTCTACAAATTCCTGGGCAGGGGCAGAGGAGGGGCAGGGACTGAGCTCTGCTCTGGGGGAGCAGGGACAGCAGCCAGGGAACGGCTGGAGCTGTGTCAGGGCAGGCTCAGGTTGGATCTCAGGCAAAGGTTCTTCCCCCAGAGGCTGGTTGGGCACTGCCCAGGCTCCCCAGGGCAGTGGGCACAGCCCCAAGGCTGCCAGAGCTGCAGGAGGGTTTGGCTGATCCTCTGGGGCACAGGGGGGGACTCTGGGGCTGGGCCTGTGCAGGGCTGAGGGTTGGACTGGATGGTCCTTGGGGGAAATTCCAAGATTCTGCAATTCTGTGATTCCGTGACATCTGTTAATCCTCCAGGGATGGGGACTCCATCCCTGTCCTGGGCAGCTGTGCCAGGGCTGGACAACCCTTCCCATGAAGAAATTTTCCTCAATATCCAACCTGACCCTCCCCTGGCACAGCCTGAGGCCGTTCCCTCTCCTCCTGTCCCTTGTTCCCTGGCAGCAGAGCCCGACCCCCCCCGGCTCCCCCCTCCTGTCAGGGGGTTGCAGAGCCAGAAGGTCCCCCCTGAGCCTCCTTTTCTCCAGGCTGAGCCCCCCCAGCTCCCTCAGCTGCTCCTGCTGCTCCAGCCCCTTCCCCAGAAAGAAGAGAAATGAACACCCCAAGCCCTACAATTCCCCTGTTCTGCCCCTTCTGACTTGGGTGAGGGGTTCTGACTCCCCCAGGTGAGCGAGGCTGGAGCCACACTCAGGTGTCCCCTCAGGGAACCTCCCCCGAGGATTCCTCAGCAAGAACTTCACCAGGACAACACGACTGACAAGGCTCAGAGCAACACAGCAGAGAAACACAGCAACCCAACACGCAGGGAAAGTTCCCCAGGCCTTGGGAACGGCGACATTTCTCCCTCGCATCTGGAAAAACTGCTCTCCTGGAGTGTTTTGGAGGGGAGAGGGGAGAGAAAATAAGTAGTGGCTACAAGCAAAGCGTGTGGTGTACGGTCAGGACAGCATTTCATTAGCATGATGATTAGATTTGGGTTGAAATCCTGATAAAACTGATCTTGAAGCAGCCAGAAATGAAATCCCTGAAGCAGTTTTGTAATGCAAGCATTTGAGGAGCCCGAGTAGCTGCAGGCAGCAGAGGCCTGGCTCTGATGAATTTAATAAGCACTGGGAACTTTGTTTGTATCAGATACAGAAGGAACAGCCCAGAGCCAGGTTGCTGTAGCATATTGTGGGAGAACATATTTTATTTATTATTGAGTGCTGTATCAGAAAGAATTTTCTTCAGAACCTCCCTCTGCTCCTTATTTTTAGTTTTTCTCTCCTCTGTTCAACTCTCCCGGATGTTTGATGCATTTTTCATCCTCTGTCTTCTCTGGACTTCGCCTCTCTGCCTCTTTTCCAAAGTTTCCTCTGTGGGCATGGTCTGAAGAACTTGGGGTTCTCAGCGAGGCTTTCATGAAAGGGTTTTCTGATGTTCTAATCCATCCCATGGCAAACCAGTGGCTTTAATGGGACTCTGAGAGGGCACCTGCCCTGAACTGTGTAGGAACACCAAGATCATCCACCCTGAAGCCCCATGGAAATCTCAGGGGTGGGTTACATGAGTAAGAAGAAGACAACAGTAAAAAGGCAGATGGTGTTGGGTGTTGAGTTGTAGAAGAACTCGATTAAAATTCAGCCATTTCTCCTCAAGGTTCCCAGGAAGGCAGATAAAGCATTCTGGCTTTTAGGATTGGTGTCTTATTAGAATTACACCAGTCAGTGAACTTGGCTGTGTCTCTGATGGGAAACTCACAGAAATTGTGATTATTTCTCTTAGTTCCAGGCACTTTATTTAGGGAGCAGAGGCAGACTGAGGAGCACATTCCCCAGCCCTGTCTGCTGGTCTAGATATATTTTATCCTAAGGCTGTGGAGACCTTTTGAACCCTGGATTTGTAAAAGACATCTCCAACTAAGGGTTGGTCTGGTCAGGACTGGCAGCAGGTCATGGAGAACTGAATGCTCTGGAGAACCTGTTTTTTCATCTGCCAAAGACTTGGAGCTGTTATGTCTCTGCAATTCAGCACAACAAAAAGATTCTTCACGATGCAGCAACCAAAAGCTCTGTCCAAGTCACTCAAGGCTCTGTGAGAAACACCACGAGGTCTCTGCACGCCAGTAAAATTTTCTGTGGATGGAAACCTCCAGGAAAGGTTAATTCTAGGACAAATCCCCCTATTTATGCACTGAGGAGCTGCTCTTCCTAGAAACTACTGCTCATGACAAGAAATCACTTCTCTAAATTGCAACTTGAAGTGACATTTGGCCCGTTAATACCCAGAGAGTCCAAGCTGACTACGATCATTCTTTTATTACATTCTCTGGCCTCTAATATCTTTTAGTCCTTTCAGTGCTGTGGTTGGTCTGGAGCTGTTTTGTTGCAGGGGACAGCAACATAACCCTGCTGTTACATCCTGGCATCAGCCAGGCAGGGCAGGAGACAAGAGCTGCATGACAAAGAGATGTTTGCAACACGGGAGCAAAGCTGCCGTGATCAGAGTCTTCTACGAGATGAAGGCTGGGCTTGGACCCAGGTTTAATTTTGTCTGGCTGCAGGAGCCTTACAGCTCCTGCCCCTGCTGCCAGCAGAGAGTGTGAGCATAGCTTGGGCTGAAATAACTCACAGGGAGGTTTGGAAGAGTCAAATTGGAGCATCTGTTGGTCCGTGGGGCTGCACTTCTTGCGCCGAGTCCTGCTGGTCGAACATGACCTTTGGCCTCAGCACTGACCTTCCCAAGCTCTTTCCCTGAGTTTCCTGAAACCTCTCAGAGCAGGCTCGTGGGCTTGTAACATGAGCAGTGGGTGGCATAATTGGACTCTGAGTGGTTTGGACTTAAATTACATTGTTAATGAGACCTCAGTGCAGTTCCAATTCCTGGGCAGGGGCAGAGGAGGGGCAGGGACTGAGCTCTGCTCTGGGGGAGCAGGGACAGCCCCCAGGGAACGGCTGGAGCTGTGTCAGGGCAGGCTCAGGGTGGATCTCAGGCAAAGGTTCTTCCCCCAGAGGCTGGTTGGGCACTGCCCAGGCTCCCCAGGGCAGTGGGCACAGCCCCAAGGCTGCCAGAGCTGCAGGAGGGTTTGGCTGATCCTCTGGGGCACAGGGGGGGACTCTTGGGGTTAGATATTAGGATATCTAACTGTGCAGGGCTGAGGGTTGGACTCCGTGATCCTTGGGGGTCCCTCGCAACTCATCATATTCTGGGATTCTGGGATCTGACAATCTGATGACCTTCCTCCAGCCCCAGTGGAACTCTGCAGAGGAGCTTCACAGCTCCCAGACCAGGCAACCAGGATGGTTCAAATCCCAGGACACCACAGAGCCACTGGAGCAGGAGCTGCTCCATCCCATGGCAGTTCCTTCTCCACTGGCACCATCCAGCTCCAGCAGCTCCTGCAGCTTTGTGGGGAGAAGGAGAGGAGGTTCAGGGCTGAGCTGCAGCACCAGAGGTCGGATCAGTGCTGTAGGTCCATCCTCTGGGACTAATTTAGGCAGGTGGAACAAGGCCAGCTCCACAACTTGAAGCACTCAGGACTCCTGACCTGAAAGTTTCCCCACAGGGCAGGTGCCCCTGACACGGCCCGAAGAGAAGAAGAATGAGAAAAGATGAGGTTTATTCTTCTCTTGAAAGAGATTATTTCAAATCCACCCCCAACCCACAGAGACTTTTATACCAGAGGATATAAATAGCAATAATGCCCAAAGATGTAGGAAACCCAGGTCTGATTCTCTCACCTTCATAAGATTAAAACCCACCGTCTCTTAACTCTTAAGACCTGGCCACCATAGAGAGGTGGTGACTATGGAGGGACTCTGGCTCTTTAATTCAGTTTCTTTTTAATTCAGTGTCTTTTTAATTCAGTGTCTTTTTAATTCTGTTTCTCTTTCATTCTGTTTCTCTTTATTTCTGTTTCTCTTTAATTCTGCATTTAGGCATCAACACTTCACATGTGGGTTTGGCTTTAGTTACTTGGGTCTTGTTTTTGATACAGAATCCTGCACCCTTTTGGCTTGAAGAGCCACCATGGCCCCTTAAAGAGTCCTCCCCTTTGCATCCCTTCAGCCACCACCTTCCTCCACCCCAAATTTACATCTCATTTCCTGCTTCCAGCACGAGGAAATGAAGGTCATTTGTGCAGCAGCACTTGGGTAGAATTTTGCAAAACATGGGGGAGAGCGTGGGACAAATGAGCGTGGCAAGAAAATGAGCTCTCAGTATTTTATGGGAGAAAAAACTTGTTCCCATTAGTAAAATACAGATTTGTTATGACATTTGGAGTCTTAGCTGTGATATGCATAATATTTCCTTGGAATATCTGGCAGCTGCATCGCTGTTCGAAATATCTATTAAATGCTACATCTCGATGTAAGAGCAACCAATAAAACTTGTTTATTTACCTTTGAAACCTCTGACAGAGGAAAGCATATCACTCTCTAGATATATTTCCCCTTTCAAATCTAGTAGATATTTGAAATGACAGCAATAAAAGGCGAAAAAAACCTATAGATTTTCTTTCCTGCTCTCCACTTACCACGGACAAAACAAAGACTATCAAAATGCATTTATTTATTTATCTATCACTGCTGGCTTTTGAATGCACCAAAAACGAAAAATCAAAGCCTTGGCCTGATGCTCTGGTAAAATTGCATAAAATATCCAAGAGGGACCAATAATCACCATCATCACTGAGTCCTCCTCTGTAATCAATCCTCAGAAAAAAGGGAGCGTTTTGTATTTATTGGCATTTATGGTCCTGTTTGTTGTCCCCGTGCTGGGCCAGCACAGTTTTTTCCTGGCTGGCTCGTGCCTGTGAACACACACACACACACACACACACACACTCTCCTGTCAACTATCAATTCCCCAAAATTGCTTTCAATTCTGCGACTGTAACATTTCAAAGCAGAGTGGCTGAAATAAAATAGAACATTAAACCGGGCTCGTGGCTTCAGACAAGTGCACAGCAAGCAGGGAAGGCAGGAATAAGCCTCTTGCTTTCCCACTTGATGAAGGTTACAGTCTCCTGGTGACTTGTTTTCTTAACTTGAATATCATTTGAGATTCTTTTGCAGTCCTGTTACAGGCAGAGCTTTAGACACATGAGATGGGTCGTGGATCAAGAGGAGCAGAGGGCAGCTCGACCTTCTCTCTTGTCACTTCATTGGCTCAGCAGGACACGACACTCTGGGTGTTAAATCCTGAACTTTATAAGGAGGTGAATCGAGGTGGAGGCTGGGAACGGGGACAGAGAGAAAATGCAAACCTGTACCTTTTGTGATTCCCTCAAATCGCTCCAAATAACTGAAGAAATGCACAAAAAAAAAAAAAAGGAATATTTGGTAATTTTTTCCCACATAAAAGAGAGTGAGATCTTCACCAGGTGACGCTGCTAATCCACAAGCTGGATGGGCTGGGCTTAATTCTGATCTCGAGCACCAAGAAGATGGTTCTATTAAGACCTGAAATTGTTTTTCATTTCTTTTACCTCCTCTTGTTTGTTTGTGTGATTTTACAAGGTGATTGCTGAAAAGAGTTCGTGAGCCAGGGAAGGAGAGAGACAGGGGAAGGGAAGGTTTGGGAAGGGAAGGGAAGGTTTGGGAAGAGAAGGTTTGGGAAGGGAAGGTTTGGGAAGGGAAGGTTTGAGAAGGTTTGGGAAGGGAAGGGAAGGTTTGGGAAGGGAAGGGAAGGGCACAGGTCCAAATTCTGAGCCCATTCCAAGGTCATACAATTGTCCACTGGGGAGGTTTCCTGAACACAAATGCTGGGAACTGCAGGAGCCACCACTAAGTGGTGCAGGCACAGGAGCTCCAAGGCTGGCTGGTCCCAAAGAAGTCACTCTACTGGTCCTGGGGCTTTGAGTGTGGAGATGGAGGTAGGAGAGATCCAAAGACCCCAGAAATTGTGCTAATGAACCCCTGGAATAACTTACCCAGGGGAATGGGAGATTCTCCAGCACTGAGAAAATGTTTAGATGAACATGAATGTTCGCTCAGGGAATGTCTCCAATTATCTTTTCCAGGGATTATATTGGTTTATCATTGGCACTGCTCTGGTCTCATTATTGATAAGTCTTTAGAACATGGATTTAGCTTGTTTATGTTGGTGTCCATTCAGCTCCACTGTAAAAGTGACTTTGTCTTCATCACCATTCTCATTATAAAAATTGACTTCCAAAATGGGAACTATCAAAACACTTTGCTAAATGATTCCCAGCTATTGATTATGCAATGATATGATCTGTAAGGATGGCTAACGTGTGTGCACTCAAATAGATACACTGGGAACTATCCCAGAATCCCTTCCCTTCCCAAACCTTCCCTTCCCAAACCTTCCCAAACCTTCTCAAACCTTCCCTTTCCCTTTCCCTTTCCCTTTCCCTTTCCCTTTCCCTTTCCCTTTCCCTTTCCCTTTCCCTTTCCTTTTCCCTTTCCCTTTCCCTTTCCCTTTCCCTTTCCCTTTCCCTTTCCCTTTCCCTTTCCCTTTCCCTTTCCCTTCCCCTTCCCCTTTCCCTTTCCCTTCCCCTTTCCCTTTCACCCCATTTCCCCTTATTCGATTCCATTTTTCTCCCTTTCCCGTTCTTTCCCTTTTCCCCTTTCCCTTTCCCTTTCCCTTTCCCTTTCCCTTTCCCTTTCCCTTTCCCTTTCCCTTTCCCTTCCCCTTTCCCTGTCTCTCTCCTTCCCAGAGGAGCCACATTCACCCCCCACACCCCCACCCCTCCTCTAACCTCTGCCCAGGCACCTCCCACGCTCCCATTTGCAGTTTCCAGCCCATAAATCTCCCCCAGCATCCTCCTTTCCGAGGGCTGAACTCAAAATTCCCACGTCTTATTAAAAGAGGAGCTTCCAAGAACAGTCTTCCCTGGCTCCTCAGCCCATCCCCTGGGATTGCAGGGGGTGGGGCCGTATCCACAGCCTGGGAAGTGCAGCAATAGGAATCCTGCACGAGCCAGGGGGCTGGGCAATGATATTCTCCAGCACAGGAATATTTTGCTCCATCACAGCCAGGCACAGGAGAGAAAAGTGTATTAAAATGAAGGGAAAAAATCTGATTAGTTGGAAACTGCTTTCCAAAGCAGAGCTCCCCCTCAATCACATTTCCCTCTCCCTCTCTCTCAGCCAAACCCTGCCAAGCTCCCTTGGCTGGTGGAAATTTGGGAGTTCATGTGGCTGGGATATAGTTCTGCCCTGGGTTAGTTGTGCTCCAGTGGAAGCCCTTTGGAGTGCCAGGAAAATATTTCAGCTTATAATTGAGATGTGTATCTGGCCCCCAAGGAGTTCCTGCAGTCCACAGCACACAGCTCGTGGTTTATTAGGAAATTTTCACTTCTCCTGCTGCTTTATGGGAATAGTTTTTACTGTGTGTAGGCAAATATTTTATCACTGGGAGCAGAATACTCCAGGAAGTATATATAAATATATATATATATAAATTATATATATATATAAAAGGGAAGGTTTGGGAAGGGAAGGGAAGGTTTGGGAAGGGAAGGGAAGGGAAGGGAAGGGAAAGGGAAGGGTTGGTAAGGAAAGGTTTGGGAAAGGTTTGGGAAGGGAAGGTTTGGAAAAGGAAGGGAAGGGAAGGTTTGGGAAGAGAAGGTTTGGGAAGGGAAGGGAAGGTTTGGGAAGGGAAGGGAAGGGAAGGAAGGGAAGGGAAGGGAAGTTTGGGAAGGGAAGGGAAGGGAAGGTTTGGGAAGGGAAGGTTTGGGAAGGGAAGGTTTGGGAAGGGAAGGTTTGGGAAGGGAAGGGAAAGGGAAGGGATTTATCCCACCTTCCCAGGTTCCTGGGGGGGCCACACTTGACGTGGGAAACTCTTTGTCCACGATTATCCCACCCAAACTGTGCTCCCTTTACCTTGTTTACAGCCCTTCTGGGGTTTGGGCTTCTTTAATGCCTTTAAACAGTGTTTGACAAGTAAATCTCGTCACTTTATGAGGTGGAAAACAGTCACTGTCACCCAGGAGTGAATAGTAATCGAGATGAAAAATTAGCCCTGAAGAGCAGGGCCTATCCATTACTGTGCTAATTATAAACATTGGCACTTCCAGGCAGCAGAATTAATTTCTAACAGAAAATGGGAGATGTTTTGTTGCATTTGTCACTGGTGCAAGTGGGGGAATCATCACTTATTGCCTTTTTTTTTTTTTTAAACAGGTGAGTCAATAAATAGGTAGGTAGGAATTATCTGCTGTGATGGAAATATCACCTTTTACCTCAGGTTGTGTCTGGAGCTAAAAAACACCTGAAGAGGGAAAAGTGAGCAAAAAAAAACCCCAAACATTTTAAGTAATTCTTTGTCCATCCTGCTTTTTTTTTTTTTTTGAAGTGTCTAAAAGTCCTTCCCCTGAGCAGGGTGGAGATGGGGAATTGAGTGTTATTTCTGCTCTTTCCATTTTGTGGCCAGGTTATAAATAACTATTTATGAGTCTGAAGTGACTTTGACAGCTGTTTCCAAGCAAAAAAGGAGGGAGAGAAAGAGAGAAAATAATACATAAAAATGTTAAAGGCAGTTTTTACACTGGCAAAGTGAACACTTTGCCTTGATGTGTTGGAATGATGTTTGATATTGAGCTAAATTTAACTTTTCCAAAGGTTTAAAGGGCTGCAGGAACCTCCAACCTCCACCTAACCCTGCTCTCTGTCAGTTTAAACCTATTTCCCCTTGTCCTGTCACTCCACACCTTTGCAAACAGCTCCATCTTTGGCAGCTTCAAATGAAAATGGGGCATTATTTGGGAGCTGCCGGTCCGTTGTTTGGCCCAAATCAGAGCTCTACAAGAGATCAAACTCCTCTCAAAGCCTGGCTTGCCTTTGCTGCTTCATAGAATCATGGAATCATAGAATCAGCTGGGTTGGAAGGGACCTCTGAGATCATCGAGTCCAACCCTTGATCCAACCCCGCCGTGGTTCCCAGCCCATGGCACTGATGCCACATCCAGTCTGTCCTTAAACACCTCCAGGGATGGAGAATCCACCCCCTCCCTGGGCAGCCCATTCCAATGGCTGATCAGCCTCTCTGGAAAGAATTTCTTCCTAAATCCAACCTAACCCTCCCCTGGCACAGCTGCAGACCCAGCCCTCTTGTCTTGCTGATGGTTGCCTGGGAGCAGAGCCCGACCCCCCCCGGCTCCCCCCTCCTGTCAGGGAGTTGCAGAGTCAGGAGGTCTCCCCTGAGCCTCCTCCTCTCCAGGCTGAGCCCCCCCAGCTCCCTCAGCCTCTCCTCACAGCACTTGTGCTCCAGTCCCTTCCCCAGCCTCGCTGCCCTTCCCTGGCCCTGCTCCAGCCCCTCCATGTCCTTCCTGAGCTGAGGGCCCAGAACTGGACACAGCACTCCAGGGGTGGCCTCACCAGCGCTCAGTCCAGGCCAACAATCCCTTCCCTGCTCCTGCTGCCACACTGTTCCTGAGCCAGGCCAGGATCCATTGGCCCTCTTGTCCCCCTGGGCACACTCTGGCTCCTGTTCAGCTCCCTGGCCATCCCCACTCCCAGCTCCCTTCCTGCCTGGCTGCTCTCCAGCCCCTCTGGCCCAGCCTGGAGCTGCCGGGGGTTGTTGTGGCCAAAGGGCAGGACCCGGCCCTTGTTCTGCTTGAACCTCATCCCCTTGGAATCAGCCCCTGGATCCAGCCTGTCCAGGTCCCTCTGCAGAGCCCTCCTGCCTTCCAGCACATCAACACACCCCCAGCCTGGTGTCAGCTGCACATTTGCTGATGATGGACTCGATCCCCTCATCTAAATCATCAGTAAAGACATTAAACAGAACTGGGCCCAGCACTGATCCCTGGGGACACCACTGGTGATGGATCCCAACTGGATGCAGCTCCATCCCCACCACTCTCTGGCCCTCCAGCCAGTTCCTGACCCAGCACAGGGTGCCCCTGTCCAAGCCTTTTCCAGGAGTGTGCCATGGGAGATGGTGTCCCAGGCTTTGCTGAAGTCCAGGCAGACACATCCACACCTTCCCCTCACCCACCAGGTGGGTCACCTGGGCATAAAAGGAGACCAGGTTGGTCAGACAGGACCTGCCCCTCCTAAACTCAGGCTGGCTGGGTCTTCATTTCAGCCTGTCTGGGAACTCACAAGGTCTGCAAAAAACAACAAAAAAAGAATTTCTGAGTAATTCTGAAAGCCCCAGAACACGTGAGAAGGGAAAGCAGCTCAGTTCTCCAAGCCCAGTCCCTCCATATGGGTTGTTCATGTGGGGCCCAGCCCTTTCCTGCAGCCTCTGTGTCCTGGTGCCACCACGGCTGCAAAATGACAAAACATCAAGACTAAATCAAGCTGTTATTGCTCCTCCAAGACAGATTTTTACCCTCGGATTTGAATTTTTTTTTTTCGTGTAGCTGCAGCAGATCATAGGAAACATGGAGCAGATGTGAATTTATCAGGGTTCCAGCATCCTCCCTGGAATGTGCCCCTCTGAACAAGTTACAAACTGCTCCATCTGTGCCAACTGGATTGAAATGTCAGCCCCATGCTCGGGGTAAGCCCAGCAGAATTTGTGTTTAACAATTTTGCAAGTGTATTAGATTAGCAATTATCCTGTTCTGGTTTTAAATTCTAATTTTCCATTTTTTTTTTCCCCCCTCCTTCCTGCTGCAGGATGCAATATTCATGTACTGTTAAATCAAATACTCTGTTAACAGCACCAGAGATAAATATTGAATTAATGGAATAATTCAGGTTAATAGTAGATTCAAAGGATAATGCTGGAGAATAGTGGGTATGAATTATGCCAGCAGCTGAATCACTGACCCTCACTGTGCTCTGACTGCACGTACAGGAAAAACAGCCCAAAATGCTAAACTGACTGAGATTTAAATATTTACTGGGAGCAGATAATAAGCTGTGGATGTGGACAGTTAAAGCAAGGACAGGCCATGAGCACTGAATTTTTCAGACTGTCCCTTCCTGCTGAGAAGTGACAGAATCCACTGGTTCCTGCTGCTGAATAAATGCTCATTTTCCACTCCCAAATCTTCTGTCTCCTTCTGGACAGACAGCCCAGCTCTGCTGTGTTGGCAGCATGGACGTGGTGCAAGGGACTGTCCCCTTCTGCTGGGACAAACCCAGGGCAGGAGAGTCCACCACGACTCAGGGGAGAGGGCAAGAATCCTGGAATGGGTTGGGTTGGGTTGGGTTGGGAGGGACCTTAAAGCTCATCTCATTCCACCCCTTCCACTGGATCAGTGTCCAGCCTGGCCTTGGACACTTCCAGGGATCCAGGGGCAGCCACAGCTTCTCTGGGCAACCTGGGCCAGGGCCTCCCCACCCTCCCAGGGAAGAGTTTCTCCCCAGTATCCCAACTAAACCTACTCTCTGTCCCTGTGAAGCCATTCCCGTTGTCCTGTCCCTCCACCCCTTGTCCCCAGTCCCTCTCCAGCTCTCCTGGAGCCCCTTTAGGCCCTGCAAGGTGCTCCAAGTTCTCCCTGGAGCCTTCTCTTCTCCAGGGGAACCCCCCCAGCTCTCCCAGCCTTACCCAGAAGAAGCCCTCCTAGGACATGCTCCTAAACTGTCCCTACGCCTCTGCCCTTAATTCTTATTTTTGACAAGCCTGTCTAATCAGTCACTGTATTTTTATGCTTGACTTCATGAATATTTCAAGGGGGAAACTCATCCTGAAATTGGTTTTCTTTTTCGTCTTTTCTTCTAGGAAATATCTGTGTGCAAACTCTCCCTAATTTATGTAAATACGGAGGCGGGAGAGTTTCACTTCATTGTTACAAATTAAAAGTTCCCCAACATTTCCAATTAACTGGAGAGAAAGGCAACCACAAAAACATCACCAAGGCTCTTCTGGCTCAAACAGTTCCCACCACGACACCCAAGGGTGAAGCTCCAAGGGGTCCTTGATGCAGTGGAGGTTTAAGGGCATGGGAAGGGGATGGAGAGAGGCCCCAGGAAAGGGTCAAAACATATAAAAGTCTCCATTTTCCAGTGTTTTTTCCATGCAGGAACATGTCCTCAGGATGGAGAAGAGGGACCATCTGTGGGGTGAGCCCAAAGGCAGTGTGGGCTGTGCCAGCAGGCTCTGGAGGGATTGATATCACCCTCTCCACCCCTACTAGAGAAATATATTATATATTATATAAATAGATTGCATATTATATAAATAGACTCTATATTATATAAATAGATTGCATATTATATAAATATATTGTATATTACATAAATAGATTGTATATTATATAAATAGATTGCATATTATATATTATATATTATATACTATGTACTATATATTATATATTGTATATTGTATATTGTATATTGTATATTGTATATTGTATATTGTATATTGTATATTGAATATTATAATTCTATTCATTTTACACATTATATAGAATTATGTATACACACAATATATGCAATATTTATATTCATATACTATTATACATACCCCTTATGTACAATTATAAACAATATATATGTTATGTTATACATGTGTGTATATACGCATCATGTGTTATATTATGTATTATATATTATATATTATATAATATATTTATTATTTATATATACAAATATGTATAACTATATATATTATTATATATTATATATTATATATTATAAACATTTATAAATTATAAACAATATATATACTATGTTATATATGTGTGTATATATACGTCATGTGTTATATCATGTATTATATATTACATATTATATTATATATATTATTTATATATAAGTATACATTTATAAATTATAAACAATATATTTGTTATGTTATATATGTGTGTATATATACGTCATGTGTTATATTATGTATTATGTATTATATATTATATGTTATATGTTATATATTATTTATATATATAAATATATATTATTATATATTATATATTATAAACATTTATAAATTATAAACAATATATATGTTATGTTATATATGTGTGTATATATACGTCATGTGTTATATTATGTTATATATTATATATTATATAATATATATTATTTATATATATAAATATATAAATATATATTATTATATATTATGTATTCTATATTCTATATTATATAATATATATAAATTTTATATATAAAATATAAAAATATATTATTATATATTATGTATTATATATTATAAACATTTATAAATGATAAACAATAAAATTGTATGTTTTATATGTGTGTATATATACATCATTTGTTATATTATGTATTATATAATATATATATTATTTTATTCATATAAAATATATATAAATATATTATTATACATTCTATATTATACATTCTATATTCTATAGTCTATATTATATATCATATATCATATATTATGCATTATATTATACAAAGGGTTCAGGAGTCATTTTGGCACTGTGGGGTGGGATGGTTTCCCACTCCATCAGGCTGCAGACACAGGCAGGACCAAAGTGTTCAGACATGCAGTGCAAGGCAAAGCAATAATAATCCTGATGCTTTTTATTGGCTTCCCCCCCAGTTGGTCCCTCTCCTCCCCAGGGCCAGATAAGAGGTTTGTGTCGATGTTTAAGAAAAAGCCCATTTTGGCACTGGAGCCTGCAGGAATATTGAGAGCTTCATTTCCTCCCCTCCCCCCCTCTCCTCCTCCTCTTGTAATCTTTGATAAAGAGTAAAAAAACCAGTGCTTTCCAAAAAAGCTATGCTAATTAACAATTAATTCTTTTATCTTACGGTGCTGGGACTGGAAGACCTGAAGAAGATGTAGAATAAAATTAGTGGTAATTAGCTTTTTAGAGCATTAAATAAACAGTGACTTGAACGAGGGAGAATTGATGTTATGCATTTATTTTTAACAATATTTATACAGGTAGTTTTTGAACAAGGCCCTGTGGCACTAGCTTTTACTAATACAGGCAAAACAACAACGAGAAATAATTACATTTAGTTTGCTTTAAGACAGCACTATGCAAATCAAAGGAATAATGAAGAGAAGCCTGTTAACAGGGTTTTTGGTGACTCCGTGCTTGAATATTATATCAGGGCTTTGTATTCCTCTGAAGAATTCCGAAATTGCCGCCCTCCATCATTCCAAGCCAGAGGCTGTGGATCAAAAATGAGTCTGGAGAGGTGGTTTGGGCACTTCAGGGGGAGATTCCCGGCTCCATCTCCCGCTGCTCCCCCAAAGCCAGCTCAGCTTTGCACAGCAGAGACTCGGGGGGTGGCTGAGCTTTGGGGAGCGCTGGCATTGCACAGCACTCCAGGGACAGGGAGATCTTTGCAGAGAGGCCTGGAATGGCCTGAGTTGGGAGGCACCCCCGAGGATCGTGGAGTCCACTCCTGGCCTCACCCAGGACACCCAGCAAACCCTGTCCCTCAGGGCAGTGTCCAAACTCAGCGTTCCCCTCTCCAGTCCCTGTTGGAATGCCCAAATGAGGTGTTTCCCTGATTCCCCGAGGGGCGGGTGCTGTCCCCTGGCAACAAAGCTGCAGAGATCATGTCCTTCAGCCCTGACAAAACCATTTGTGGCACTCAGTGTATTTATTCTTTGCTGGTTTGGTCTTTGGGGCACCTCTGGGAGAGGGTTTTCCCCGTGTAAACATGCCCAGTGTGTGCCAACTGCCATCCAGAGCCCTCCAGCAGAGCCCTCTGCAGGCACAGGCTTCACATCCCGGGGTCCCTGACACGGCTGGAATCTCCCTCCTCTCTAACACCCAGACAGAAAGGGACAGAGAAAGCCAAAATTTGGCTCCTCTTCAGCTGAAACCCCCTGGGATCATCTACCTTCTGTTATCGCTCCGGCAAGTGCGGGAGAAGGGAACGGGAAGGGATGTAAAACCTTGTTTATGTTTCCCAGTTTTCCTGCTAAGAGGGTGTGCTAATTAAAAAAGGACCCTCAGCAGATGAATCCCTGACACAGTTTTTAATTAACACTCTCTCCAAAGTCAGAATCGAGGGGAGAGAGGGGAGTGGGGTGCAGGGTTGTCCTTGGATCCCCCAGCCCAGCAGGAGCTCAGAGCTGTGCCAGCCGGATCCGTATCCGGCTTCCCACCCACCTCCCAACCCTTCTGTCTTAATTAGAGAAACGTCATCAGTGACAGTCCTCAATCAGGCATTTAATGAGGAGCTGACAGGGCACTTAATGCAATCAGCCCATTGTCATCTCACTGCAGTGACAGCAGGATGGATATTAATATCCCTGTCTCCATCCCAGGGATCCGCCGGGAATGCTGGAACCTCCCAGCAGGGTTTGGGAGGGCTCGGACAGCATTCCCTGCTCTGGGTTTGGTGTCAGTCCCAGGGGTAGGGCTGGGCTGGGGGTGACACACCCCAGGGCAGGGACACCCCTGAGGGACTGTGGACATGGGTGATCCATGCTGGGAGATATCCCAGAGGGACTGGGGCTGTGGGAGATCCATACTGGGACAGGGACATCCCAGAGGGACTGTGGCTGGGGGAGATCCATGTTGGGAGAGAGGTATCCCTGAGGGACTGTGGCTGGGGGAGATCCATACTGGGACAGGGACATCCCTGAGGGACTGGGGCTGTGGGAGATCCATACTGGGACAGGGACATCCCAGAGGGACTGTGGCTGGGGGAGATCCATGTTGGGAGAGAGGTATCCCTGAGGGACTGTGGCTGGGGGAGATCCATACTGGGACAGGGACACCCCTGAGGGACTGTGGCTGTGGGAGATCCATACTGGGACAGGGACACCCCTGAGGGACTGTGGCTGTGGGAGATCCATACTGGGACAGGGACATCCCAGAGGGACTGTGGTTGTGGGTGACCCTGATGGGACAGGGACATCCCGGAGGGACTGTGGTTGTGGGTGACCCTGATGGGACAGGGACAAACCTGAAGAGCCTGTGCTGGGACAGGGACATCCCTGAGGGACAGTGGACATGGGTGATCCATGCTGGGAGAGAGGGATCCCTGAGGGACTGTGGCTGTGGGAGGCTGCCAGGTTCTCGAAAAGCCACATCCTGCAATATCAGCCACAAACTGCTGTGGGGAGGAGACCAAAACCCACAGTGCTCCCACCCCCAGGTAAGTCAGGCTGAAATAACTCCTCCAGAGAGGAAAATCATTCCTGAATCCACTTTCCTTGATCCCTTTCTGCCTAGTTGTTGGGGTTTGTTTTTTTTATTATTTCTCCTACCGCATTTTTCTGATCATGTCTTCCTGCATATTTCAGTTTGCTTCCTGTCTCCCACCTGCAGCCTCTGCTGGGATCACATAAAAAACAAAACTGGGAAGGGAGAGATCAGCTAATGAGCAGTTGCTGTTCACTGGGGGAAATTACAGCTTTGGTGTCTTCAGGGAGTAAAGGGCCCTGAGCTCCACACCAGAGACCTGCTGTGTCTGAGAACCTTCCTTAGGTGGGTGGAGAGGCCTAAACACACTCCAGATGATCCCTCCTTTTAACAGGAATTGCTGCTGCTGTCTGGGACAGACACGGGTGGCTCTGGGAAGGTGGATGGGACGTGTTCCCCTCGGCTTCATCTGCCCCCTGTGACCTGCAGGGCCTGGCCTGTGAACTTTGTGGGGCACCATCAAGGAGTGGCTTTCTCTAAACCCCCACAGCATGGCCTCAGTGGTCACCGTGAGGTTCATCCTCATCCAGGGGAGAGATTTTCATTTGGAAAATGAAAAATGTTCATTTTGGTTTTCGTGGAAGACGGTGACCGAGATAAACCCTGAGTTAAACTGAACTAAACATCGAATTAAGTCCTGGAGGATGTTCTGCCTTTCTAAGGCTGGATGAGCATCTGGCAGTGACAGCTCTGCAGGGGCTTCTGTGTTACCTGCCCTTGGGTTGTCCTCTTCTCCAGGCATGGGGAATGGAGGCAGGAGGCACATGGAGCAATTTAGGAACAAACGGGTGATGGAACCCAGGCTCAGAAGGGCTGTGCCATCCCTGCCTCCTGCATTTATCACCATCACAGCACGTTCCTGCAGGACAGTCCTGTGGGAGAAGGACTTGGAGCAGCCTGGTCCAGTGGAAGGTGTTGCTGCCTATGGCAGGGGTTGGAATTGCAATGGGATGATCTTTAGGGTCCCTTCCAACCCAACCCACACCATGGTTGGACGATTCTGTCCACACGCTGGAGCAGAAACAAGAAGAACGTGGTCAAAAACGTCCCAGGTGATGCTGGGAAACACCCATTGCCTCTTGGGAATTGGGGAGCGGGAAGACATCCCTGTCTGCAGGTTTTGGAGCTTTCCCAGCGTTTCAGTGTGCTGGGAGGTGGAGCTGTTGCCATGGCTCCACAACTGCCTCCTGCCATGTTTCCATAGAGAACAGCCCGGAGCTGCCTTTGGAAACAGCACTTCAACTTGGTTTACATGGAACTCTGCAGCTCTGAAATAAAACTTTTCACCAACCAGGATTGATCCCTCAGCCCCCTGCAGAGCAGGGAGGGGGGGGGGGTTAATCACTGCAGAAACTGCACAACTATTTAAACATTTGGTTCTTTATTTACCTAATCAATATTTATTCGGTTCATTAATATTTATTCAGCATTGCGTGAAACATTTTGGGCAGCGAGGATGGATTGTTCGGTTGGCTTGTTAGTGAGTCATTTGTTTGGTGGGGTTTGCTTTCTTTTTCCCCCCACGGAGAGACCAGAAAAGTTGGGAATTGTGCCTGGGAAGAGGCAGTGACAATTTGGGTGTTCAGCACAGGCAGTCCCTACTGCAAGGCTCAGTTAGAGGAGTGGAAAAGCACCAGCAGAAGATCATCAGCGAGGTCACACATCCCAGCAGGTGACAAGTTGGCAGCAGGAGCATTTCCCTGGAGCACAGAAGGTCCAGGTCCCACTGCAGAAGGAGCCTGGAGCCTTTTGACCTCAGTCATAACCAAGAAGAAAACAGGTCTTTGATTCCATGGGCTGTCAGGCCCTGCTGACAATTCCTGGCTGATAGAAAAGAAGTTTTAGAGGTCTGAGAAACTTTTGCAAACGGAAAAGTCACGTGCCCTTAAAAAAAATCAGGTTTAAACAAACGTATTTCTAAACAATCTGCTTGGCTTTGGCCAACACCATCCACTGCTTTAGAGCTTCTGTGAGGGTGGGGGATGGATGATCTGAGGAACAGAAAAAGGACTGGGAGTCATGGCACTGCAGAAGGGCTTTTTTGGTGGAAATATCTTATATTTACTGCTTTAAAAATCTTTTTGTGCTGCACAAAGGCCACGAACACTTAGCAGGCAGAGGCAGCTCCCCTCAGCACTCTCTGGGTGATGGGTGGGTGGTTCTGCAGGACATTAGGAAGGGGATGGCAGATGCCTCTTGGGGCCAGATGTGGCATTTTACAGATCTTGGGGTCACAAAGCACTTCATGCCCTCGGTCAGAGGCTGCCTCCCCCCAGAGGAGTTGGACTCGATGGTCCTCGTGGGTCCCTTCCAGCTCGGAATATTCTGGGGTTCTGGGATCACTGTGCCCTGCTGGGGGTGACAAAGCTGGCTCCTGAGACTCCCCCTCCCCAAACCTGGCTGCTGGGAAGGTTGGCAGCAGGATCCTCTGGTCATGGATCCTCCGGTCAGGGATCCTCCCTTCCCTTCCACACCTCAGGAGAAGGTGGTGGGGTGACCTTGGGAGAGTGGTGGGATTGCACAGCAGGGGGGTTCTCCTGGGACATGGAGATGTTTGCAGAGAGGCCTGGAGTGCCCTGAGCTGGAAGGGATCCACAAGGACCATCCAGTCCAACCCCTGGGCCTACAGACACCCCAACAATCCCACCCTGGCCCTCAGACTGGTGTCCAAACCCTCCTGCAGCTCTGGCAGCCTTGGGGCTGTGCCCACTGCCCTGGGGAGCCTGGGCAGTGCCCAACCAGCCTCTGGGGGAAGAACCTTTGCCTGAGATCCACCCTGAGCCTGCCCTGACACAGCTCCAGCCGTTCCCTGGGTGCTGTCCCTGCTCCCCCAGAGCAGAGCTCAGTCCCTGCCCCCTCCTGCCCCTGCCCAGGCAGTTGTGACTGCAATAAGGTCTCATTAACCATGTTATTTAAGTCCAAACCACTCAGAGCCCAATTATGCCACCCACTGCTCAGTGCCAACCAGCCTCTGGGGGAAGAACCTTCCCCTAATATCCGACCTAAGCCTCCCCTGCCTCTCTGATGTGTTTTGTCCCACCTTGAAATCCATGTCCACCCTGGTTGGAAGGATTGCTCCTCACAGTGTCTCCCTTCAATCCTAGAGGAGTCTGGGGGGTTATTTCAGCTGTAGCAACCCCCTTCACTCATTTGTCTCCGAGAGGGATGACTCCACACTGAACTGAAGTGCTCCCTTTGTTTATTTAATATCTAAAGTGCATCTTGGTGAGGAGGCATACATGAAAAACCCACCGTTTGGCCTCGTTAATTGACCTCAGCACTGACTCTGGGAGCTTTGAGGGACTTGCAGAGGTTCCAGCATTGTGACAAAAGCCAGGTGAGGGAATAATGGACTAAGAATTAAGAACTGATTCCCACAGTGTCACCTCCCACAGCTCAAGACAAAAGGGGAACTCAGAAAGTTGTTATAAACACAACTTTCCACATCAGTGTCAGAAAGACAGAGAACTCCAAACTCATTTTTTGGCATCAATAATATAATAGTTTATTAATTCTGTGCAGCAGCAGGAGTTAATTGGCTGGGGATAAATTATGAACACAGCAGGAAGCAGTGGAGATCCGTGTTCCTTCACTCACAATATTAATCCAGAGCAAGATTAAAGCCATTTCCATGGGATTCATGGCTCCTGCTTTCTCGAAAGACAAGTGAGGTGAACTGAATTGTCTGTTTCTGCTTTCAAGTCTCAAGTATTTCCATCAAATTTGCTCTTCCTTTCTGTCCTAATAAAGGGAGGGCAAACAATTTACACTCCCACCTAAACCCAGCCACGGGTGGTCAGAGAAGCAGGAATTCATTCAGCAGTCGTGGCTTTGTTCTGTAAAAACTTAACCGCAGTAGTTTATCTTAGTTGGTCTGTTTTTATCAAAGGACAAATAATAAGTTAAAATTTTTTCCTGTTAGCTTTTTATATAATATAAATTAAAAAAAAAAAAGGGGGGGGGTGAAGGAAAAAGGTCCTTGAAACCAATCAATCTGCTGGTGAATAAAAGAGTTTATTGTGGTGTTTTACACTCCGTGCTGGCATTGAAATGCAAAATAACCTGCAGACAAGCTCCACTTCCAAGTTGCCCAGCTAAGAGAGGTCATTAGCCCTGTTTAGACATAAAAGGAGCAATTCCGTTTGCAAACGAGCTGGAAAAGTTGGAAAGCAAAAGGCCCCGGGGATGGCACATGAAATGTCACATGGGGAGGAACCGTCCCTAAAGCGGGGCAAAGAGGGCAGAGGAAGGGAAAGGTTGGAGGTTCAACACCTGAAAAATCAGGTGTTCAGGCTTCCCAGGATAACCTGGAGCAGTGGAGACAGCGGGGGAGCCCCTCAGACGGGTCCTTTTCCCCTGGGTGTGAGGCCAGCGCACCCAGTTTGCTCGTTATTGGAGGGAGATTGTGGCCATATTGCCACCAAGTGGGCTGAGGCCACTGGGTTTGTTTAGCCCGCAGAAAAGGAGGCTCAGGGGAGACTTATTCCTCTCTAGAACTCCCTGGAAGGAGTTTTTAGCCAGGTGAGGGCGGCGTCTTCTGCCAGGTAATGATAAGACAAGGGGAAAGAGCCTCAAGATCCACCAGGGGAGGTTCAGGTTGGATATTAGGGAGAATTTCTTCGCTGAAAGAGTGGTGAAGCACTGCAACAGGCTGCCCAGGGCAGTGGCAGGATCATCATCCCTGGAAGTGCTTGTTTCCAGCCTTAATGATTCTGTGACTCTATAAAATCGGACAGTGAGTGTGGCAATGCCTCCCTCCAGCAGCTGCCCCAGCAATGAGAGCTGCCTCCAACTTGCCTTCTATTAAGTGAATTTTCCCTTCTTCCATAAATAGAGAACACTGCCTTTCACCCCGAGGATATTTGGGGTGATTCATGCTGCCCATACATCTCCTGGATGCCTCCGTGCCCCGATGGATCTCCGACTGCTGGGCAATAACGCAGAGCAGCGGTGGAAAAACGTCCCCTGTGTGCTCCACAGAGCTCCAGCTCCATCTGTCCCGAGCTTGCTGCCATCATTTACATCAACAAACACGAGAACATGGCGAATGTGAGTCATCCCACTGTGATTCAGGAGTTTTGCACCCTGCCTGTGTGGAGCAGCAGGCAGGAATTCTGCCAGCCGTGGCACACGGTGGCATCTTCCCTCTCCCAGAAGGGTTGTAATCCCTCACCCAATTCCTTTTCCACAGCTCTGCATGTCTGGGTGCTCAAAAGCTGCTCATTTTTGCCCTCAGTGACACCAGTTGTTCTCAAAGAGGTGTTATTTCCTCTCCTTGTCTCCCTAGCCCAGCGTGGTCCAAGCGCCACTCCTGTTTTTCCCCTCTTGCACATCCATCTCACTGTTCCATCCATCTCACTATTCCATCCATCTCATTAGCACTCTGCCATCACCACACCAGCCTCCAGGAGACTTCCAACAGCCAGACTTTCCTGCCATGACTCCATGTGGGCTCACACAAAGCGGCTCATCCCGTGGATCATTCCCTGGCACGTTCTCTCCCCGGCAGCTCCTGGGAAGGATCAGATGTAAGACCTTGTTTCCAACTCTTCATTCAGGAGTTCCTGCAGTCTCTCCCTCACCTTTCCTACTGCCCTGCCTTCCCTCTGGACTTCACAGGGTCCACTGGTGGCCTCTCACGCACCCAGAGGTGAGCAGGTTCTACCTCAAGGATCCAAGTGCGGCAACGAATCTTTGGGTTTGCATTTCTTTTTAATCTCACACCTGCAAAGAGGGGGCTTTTAGACATGAGATCCAAGCTCCAGCCACTGACACAACCAGAGGAGCTGCTACAGTCCAATTCAAAGACTTCTGCCCAAGCTGACAGCAAGTTTGTTTTACTCCCCCCCTAAACCCTGCAATCAGAGCACTTTATCTTCCCCTGCACGACTGCAGATTGAAACTAAAGGGGAGATTGAAAAGGAGATGCTTGTACCACATAACCACTGACCTTCCCAAAGAACTTTAATGCCTGAAACATTCTAAAATTTGATTTGAATCAGTTCAATCTCACCTCGGCACAAGGCAATCCCTATATCTGGAAAAGGCTGCGAGGAGGAACAAGCCTGTCTGAGCCAGCCTGGCAGGATTTTGATTACAGGAGAGTAGATACCACTTCTCCTTAATGGGATTGATTAAAAGCTTTAACTGTATTATCCTTTACACGAGGGCACTTTTATCTCAGGGTTTGCTGGGTTTTTTTTCCCCCTCAGGGTGCAGGTTCATCACTGCTGCTGGTGCTGATGGGTGTCACATGTTCTGGGTGGCACCGGGGCCACGGAGAGGACAAAAATCCTTTTACCCTCAAGCTGGGAATGGCTTTGTCCTCTTAATAGAGTGTGTGTAGTGTCTAAGGAGAGTCTTGCAGGACAGTGGAGAGAATCCTGAAGCTCTGTGGGGATTTAGGGTGAGTCTTGCGGGTTTTTACCTGTAAAACTGGACAACCTTCTTCTCCTGCCCCTGTTTCCCCCTGGGCTGTTTGTACCCTTCACAACAGGAATCAAATCTTACCAGTGATTCGGGTGTTAATTAGTGCAGGTCTGGGTCTTTCCAGCATCTCCACCTTCCAAGGGGAGGCCGGACCTGCAGCCTTTGGAGCTCTGCAGCACAGGTACAATTATCCCCCACAACTGCACAGTGCCCTCCATGGAAGCTCTGTGTGATGCCCAGTTTAACTTCCCAGTACAGAATCAGCAACAGGGATTTCCACAGGCCCTTCCCAGTGGCTGCAAAATGCCCTGGTGTACATGGACCCTAAACTCGCTTCCCAGGAACTGGTGACCCCCAAGGAGAAGCCTTGGAGAGAAGAACAATAAGTTCCAGGATCAGGGCACTGCACTCCTCCTGTCTGTCCTGCCCCTGGGTCCTGGGTGCTCCTGGTGTCTGCCCTGGGTGTCCTGCTGACATTCCCACTCTTGGATCATCTCACAGCTGCTTCCTTTCTGAGGGGATAAATTCTATCCCCGGGAGGGCAGGGAGGAGCTGCTGCTTTGCAGCTGAGCCCACTGGCTCGGGGAAGAAATCTCCAAAAAATAAAGAAACAAATTGGAAAAAAAAAAAGGGGGAAAAATAAGAGAGGGAAAAAAATAAAAAAGGGTGGGAATGCTGAGGGCTGGCAGGCTGGGAGCAGCAGCAGCTGGTGCTGACCAGCACTGACACCCGTGAAATGAGCTGATGGCCTGAGGTCACCAGAGGGGACACTGTCCCATGTCCCACAAGTCACTCCCTGGTCACTGGGGAGCCAGGACTGTCTGCAGGATCAGAGATCACTGCTCTGAGAGCCTGAACTGCAGCTAAATCAAACTCACCTGACAAGATTTTGGGTTGTGCCAAAGCAGCCCAGGAGCTTGGTCACCTCCTGCTGCCCTTGGCTGGTGCTGGGGGCTCTGAGGGAGGGGTGGGAGCTGCTGCACCCCCAGCCCAAGGTCCTCTCCTGAACTGGTTCTTCCTGGTGAGGCCTTAAAATCTATACTATATAAAATTTCAGTGGAGCACTTTTAGCTCCCCAAGCACCTCTGTCTGAGATTCCTGAAAGTGTTGTTTGATTTTCCTCGTGGAGAATTCCAACGGACAAAGATGTTTTCACAAAGTGAAAGAACAGCTTGAGGGTAGAAATGGACTTACAGTAAGACACAATCACTTGATCTGGCCAGTCAAAACTTCTCAGAAGCCTTGAAGCCATTCCTAGAAGGACAGAGATGATGAGGGTGATGAGAACTGGGAGGAAAGGGTGGGTGTTTTGGGATCACTGACTCAAATTTGGGAGGTGTGGTGAAGGTGGTCTGATGGAAGGGATGGGTCTGGGTGGAACTGATGAGGTAATATCCAAATATTCTAATTAGAAGGTATTATAAAAATTGTAAAGGCCTATGGGAGTGTGCAATATATTTTGTGCATCGGTCACCACAATTAAAGAGCTGCTTTTTGCCTTTCTCTCCTCAAAATTGTCCAGAGAATTACTTCTCTGGATTTAAGGCAACACTGGTCCCAGCTGGGGAGCTACACTTGCCTGAATTCCTGGGAATGACTGCTCCCTGATGTCAGCACCAGTCACCCAGAGGAGCATCAGCACAGAGCCAGCTGAGCCCCAGCTTCTGGAACTCCCCCTGCACAGCCAACCTCACTCCCTGCCCTCCCCTTCAGCAAACTGAAGCTGCTCCTCCTGCCCTGCCAGGGAGCGTGAGGAGATCTTTGATTCCTGCCCTTGCCCGTGCCTGGCTGATTTGCTCTTCCCTTGGATCTCCTGACAGCTCCCTCTTTTCCAGCCTGCTCTGCCCCGGGCTGTGCTCTGCCCTCGGGCAGCTCGGCTTTGCTGGGAGAGGGGATGGCTGAGGAACTGCTGAGGATTAAACAGGGGAATGTTCCTCTTGCCTTGTCCTTCCCCACGTACCCTGGGAACTCTCCAGGCGTCTTCCACACCTTTCATGGGCACTGGGTGATGGATCATCCCCTCCAGGCAGCTCAGCAAGGTCCTCCAGCCCTGGAACTGGGAGCACTGTCCAACTGAGCCCCTGAGGCTGCTCTGCCACCAGGCTCCAGGAATGTCCTGGCACTTCCACGCTGCTCTCCAGGCTGGATGGTGGCAGGAGGAGCAGGTGGGAGGGGGGAATTTCACTAATAAAAGCAGCAATTTGGACTCCCCCGCTCTCCTCTCATCACTGGCACTTTGAAAGGCAGGAGGATGGAGAGCTCTGAGCTCTGCTGTTGTGTGCAGATGTGGAGCTGTGTCTCTCTCTCGGCAGTGCTGCCACCAGCAGAATTCAGATGGGAGGAAATGGGCTGGAGACACCCAGCAGACAATAATCCATTGGAAAAAGTATCCTCTGCAGATGTGCTTCCTCCTCATCAGCACTTATTATTATCAATGAGATTCCTTCCCTCCTGCCCCACGCTGAAAAGGGGCTGAGATTTTATCTTGTTTTCTTTCCCAGCAGGATGAAACAAAGGAGAGAAAGGAAAGAAAGAAGCAGCACCCGCTCTGGGTGGGACTGAGAAGCTAAATGGGAATTCTGGGTCCCACTGGTTCCTCTGCAGCTTTGCCAGGCAGCTTCTGTAGGTCCTTGTGGTGCTTGGGTTTGAGCTGGGACATTCCTGTGCTGCCTTTCACCCCCTCAGGAAAAGGGTACAATGGTTTTTTTCCTTCAGAAGTTCCTGTGAGGGGGTTTCAGTGCTCCCCCAAGTCACACCAACCTTGAGAATCATGGAATCAGTGAGGCTGGAAAAGCCCTCCAGGCTCATCCAGCCCACCCTGTGCCTGGTGCCCACCTTGTCCCCCAGCCCATGACACAACCCTGAGCTAAAAGAACCCATGGCAGAGAAAACAGACCTCCAGGGAGGGCAGGGAACAATCCTCCAGTCTTCCTTTAGCCTGGAGAAAAGGAGGCTCAGGGGGGACCTTCTGGCTCTGCAACCCCCTGACAGGAGGGGGGAGCCGGGGGGGGTCGGGCTCTGCTCCCAGGGAACAAGGGACAGGAGGAGAGGGAACGGCCTCAAAATGCACTGGGGAGGGTCAGGTTGGACATCAGCAGGAATTTCTCCATGGAAAGGGTGGTCAGGCCTTGGCAGGGGCTGCCCAGGGAGGTTTGGAGTGCCCACCCCTGGCACTCAGTGCTCTGGGCTGGGGGACAAGGTGGGCATCGGGCACAGGGGGGACTCCACGGCCTTGGGATTCTTTTCCAGCCTCAGTGACTCTGTGATGGTATGAAAGGGATGGTGCAATGGGTTGGCAGCTCCAATATTTTGGGACCTGCAGCAGAGCAGTGTGGAAGCAGAGCTGGTGCCAGTGGAGATGGAGCTGTGATGGACTGAAATGGTGATGGGATGTGCAGAACTGAAGATAAAGGAGCATTTTTTAGGTTCTTCAGCCTGAGACCTTCATTTAGTAGAAATTCAGTGTTGATCTTGGTACCAGCTGTGCCAGAGAGCCTGGAAGAACCTTTATCCTGACAGAGGAGGGAGCAGGGTGATGGGCAGGAGGTGTGGAAGGCAGAGGTCCATGGACAGGCTTGAACCATCACAGAGCTCCTCAGAAAACCAACACCTTCCCCCCAGCAAAAGAGGCAGGAAAACCTTTGTCTGGAAGTGTTTCAGGTGAGGGGGATTAGTTTGTTATTCCACGTTTCATTTTTTTCGGGGTGAGGAACACGACACTTGGGAGAACAAAGCAAAACACAAAAGCCCTAAAAGGAAAAAATCTGGGCTGTCTCGACACATGGAAATGGTACTTTTTTGTTTCTTTTCATCCAAATCTGCGAATCTTGATTTTTGTTTTAAGCAAGAAGCATTTTTCTGTGTTAATGTTCCTGCATGTGGCTTCCTCCCCACTGTCTTGCATTTACTGTATTGTCTGCAAAAACATCTCTTTTTTTCAGGTTCCCAAACCCCAAACGAAACATAACATTGCATTAATTTGAAACCACACTTATTTTCTGATTTTTTTTTTAATGGAAAGCTTTTTTTTTTTTTTCCCCTTTTTTACTGGAGTTCAAATATTTTCAGAGGAAAACAGTGGCAAAACATTTTTAATAGGGAGCTCTTTTATCTAAATACTTCACTGAAGAAACAGGTCCAGTGTGGTTTTATTTCACTGCATCTAATTTCATGTATTAAACCTTCTGAGCACCAGCTTTCATTTAAATGACCTTTTTCTCCATTATTTGATTCAGGGAGGGTTAGTGGGAAAAAAATCAGATTCTTTTTTGAGGGAACAACTGCAGGAAAAGGTTTCTTTCTTGAGCAGAATGAAAATGAGGATTTGAATGCTCTCTCCCACCCTGGGAGTTCTGCAAAAAGCTTTCAAAAAAACCCAAAATAAAACAAAGGAAGAGCAAACCTCCAACAGTTGTTTCTGTTAGAAATGGTTTGGTTTGTTTTGTTCTCCCCTGAAACAATTCCAAGCCTCTGGATGCCCAGACTGTTGGGCAATCACAGAATCGAGGTTGGAAGAGATCTCCAAGATCATCAAGTCCAACCTTTGACTGAATACACCTCAGCCTAATAAATCAACAAACATTTATATTTATTATATAAAAGAAATAACCGAGAAATATTTATATCACCAAGTGCCACGTCTGCTCGGCTTTGGAACAATTCCAGGGATGGGGACTCCAGCACTGCCCTGGTTCCAATGCCTGACCACTCTTTCCATGAAGAAATTCCAACCTGAACGTCCTCTGGCACAACTTGAGGCCTTGTCCTTGTGGTTACAGCTCAGGACCATCCCTGGCTTTTGGGAGCTCCAGGAACACAAGGCCTTGGGGACACTCCATGAGCACATCCAAGTGGTCCTGGCATGAAGGGACATGCTTATTCCAGCACCAGGGGGCTGGAAACCCTGGGGATGGTGGAATCCTTTGGGGATCATGATCCCTTGGATACCAGGATCTCTTGGGTGCCACATTCCCTTGGGTGCCACATTCCCTTGGGTTGCAACTCCTTGCAGGGCAGAGGATGGGCTTTAAAGAGCCCCCCCAGGCTCTGGATCCTGAGAGCAGGTCCCTGTTTGGTCCCCTGGGCCATTGCTCACGTCCCAGTGGCCACCAGACATGGACCACCTGGGATCCCCCTTCCCGGGGTGAGGAAGGCAGGAAAGCTGGATTTTCTTTCCCAGCCTTTGTCCTCCTCCTCTAAATCATTTTGCTCCCCTCCCAGCCCAGCCTAAGGCACTTAGGCAGGGATTTCTACCCAGGATCAAGCAGATGATCCCTGGGAGGCCGATCCTGAGCTGAGCTCCAGAGTCCCAGCCCAGCCTAAGGCACTTAGGCAGGGATTTCTATCCAGGAGATCCCTGGGAAGCTGAGTTTGAGCTGAGCTCCAGCCCTGCCCACCCTGTAATCCCGGTTTTTGAGCAGACACAGCTGGCTGACCCAGAGGTGACTCTGCCCACACTCCCACCCTGCCGAGGAGGATCCTTCACATCCACATTTCCCTACTTTTTAAGCTGCTCTGGACCAAAACAAAACAACCCCCAAAACCCAAACCCGCACTGCTTCATTTTGCAATCTCCGCGGACGTCAGAGGCAGGGACAGCCGCGGAATGAAGATATCCCGCTCAGAGGAAATAAATAAGATGTTGATTGGCAAGTTAAACCCTCCCCGGTCTGACCAGAATCCCAAATGAGCTGAAACGCGACGCTGTTTTTTGTGCCGTTTCCTCTCTCTAAACGCGTTTTTCCATCTATTCCTCTCAGCCTGCAGGACCGGCGCCTCCAGTGCCACTTCCCAATTCCCCGCTTGGACAGGAACACTAAAACACGAGCTCTCCTCGGCGACAGCACCTTTCATTTCACGTCTCGGATTTCTAAGCGCTTCGGAAGGGTTCGCCTGTGTTAACAGCACCATTGTCATGAGATAATGGGCTGCTATTAGAGCAGCTTTTAGGAGGGTTTTTTCCCTCCTGATGGCTGCGGGCCGTTTTCCTGTGATGTGAGAAATGATGTCTTGCAGTTCCTGGACACATTTCGGGATCGGCCTTGTCACACAGCCCCGATCGCTTCTGTGATCTCTCTCTTTTGAGGGAGAAAGAAGAAAAACCTCCCCCCGGGGCATTGTGTGAGAGCACGACAAAATCAGGCCATCGAAGAGGGAAAAGCTGGTCCCAAGGTGAATAAAGCCTGAGCCTAAAGATCAGCAACGCCAGGAGCAGGAGAGGGGAGAAGATGAGGTCACCCCCTAGCTCCAAACACCAGCCTGTCTCCCAGGGAAATGGAGCTACTTCCCTGCCCAGCCTGGAGAAATGAGAGCATCAGCCTGAGCAGATAAATGGTGAGGTCAAAGCCTGAGGATTTATCAACTCTGGTTACAATCTCCACTTGCCTCTCCTTAAGGAAATAAAGCAGCTTAAATGACCTGGAAATATTAAGTCTGAGATAAGCAGCCAGGTAAAAAAAAAAAGACAGAGGAGCTGGACAGAGGAGCAGGGACAGCAGGGAATGGTTTAGGGCTTTGAAGAACAGCCTGGATTCCTGCATCTCTGTCTGTGAACCAGCCCACCACGGGCCAAGGGATTCTGGCTGTCCAGTGGTTTGGTGTCCATTAGGAAGTGGCAATTCCAAGCCTGGATCTGGCCACTCCCTTTGGTATCAGCACAAACTCTCCCATTCTGAGCCCTCTTTGCCTTGCAAGCTGGGGAGGGCAAAAAACTGCTTCTCTAAGGACGTGCTCCCTCACATTCCTTCAGGCTCCACCAACAGCTCCAGTCTTTGCCTCCAGAAAAGAGGATTAATTCACTGGAAAGCCTGTCAGTCCTTTCAGGTGCATCCTTCTAGCTCTGCTCTGCCCACATCACGGGTTTTTTGTGCCTGTTGGGAAAAGAGTCTGGCCAGCAGGTCCAGCCTATGCCTGTGCACCAAGGGATGCAGATGAGGGGAAATCCCACCTTTCTGAGCCCTCCCAAAGTCTGAGAGAAGCTGCTTTGGATGGAGGGAACTTCTGGAGTCCTCTGGTTCTGCACTTTGCCCCCAGTGGGGCAAACACAACCTGAGCAGTGGTTTATTCCCCTTGGGATCAGCTGTTCCCTGATTTTTTTCAGTGCTCTCACACAATGCCCCGGGGGGACATTTTTTTCTCCTTTCTCCCTCAAAACAGAGATCACAGAATTGATCTGGGAAGGGGCTGTGTGACAAGGCTGATCCCAAAAGATGTCCAGGAACTGCAAGACATCATTTCTCACATCCCAGAAACATCAGAAGGGAAAACTGAACACTTTGAGTGCCCCCACTGCAGCACCCCCTGAGCACTGGAAACCCCACATCTCTCCTTCCCCTCTGCCCAGTTACTGCTGTTTGGTTTTCTCCCTCCCCAGCAGAGTCTTTCCCTCTGCCCATCCTCGTTTCTGCCTCCAACACAGTTCCCTAAACTCCGGGAATTCCCATCACTTCCATCTTTTCCCTGCCCTGGAGCTCCTTGGGGAGCGATCAGAGAGCCCTGAGCCCCTCGAGGTTAATTAGTGAGCCCCTCTGGGTTAATTAACGCCCCGGGAATGAGCAGTGAGACCCTGATCATGGCCAGGTCTGGCATCATTTAGGGGTGGAACCAGCACCATTCCCTTCCCAGATCCGAGCACGGGGATGAGAAGGTCGTGCAAAGGAAGAGCCCCCGGGATGCAGGATGTGACCAGGGGGCATCACAGGGGGTCCAAGGAGCGATGCCACCCCCCTGCACCCCCCGTCGGTGCCTCGCTGGCACGGAGCCGCTTATTTATTTATTCGCCGTGATTGGCTGCAAAGGTTAAACAAATCAAAGCTGGGTGATTCAGTGCCGGTGACAGGAGGCTAAGTGGTGTTCTCTTTAATTACTGTCAAGGAGAACAGGCGGGGGGTTCTGCGGGGCCGGCAGGTTTTGGGGAGGCTGTGATTTGTGTTCAGATGGGGACATCTAGTGACCGCGGCGACACGTTGCAGAGACTGAGCGTCCCGGGCATGTGACAGGGATGGAAAACCTCATTTACAGGCTCTCGTTCTCTTGGGAAGCAGCTTTTGTTGCTGCCCCACTCGCCTTCACCTGGTGATGCCACGGGAGGTGCGCTCAGGGACATCCTGCTGCCCCCAGACCCACTGGGGGGTTTTCTCTCAGGGGCAGGACTTCCCCAAAGTCACCTCACCACCGTGGCTTCCTTACCCGGCTCCATCCAGTGGGATGTGATGTGGGGCAGGGGGTGTGCCCTGTGAGCGGGGCCTGGCCCCTCATTCTGATTTTGGGGACATGAAAAAAACCCATCTTCCTGTCACTACCTTCTCTCTGTGAGTTGTTCACTTGTTACCAAAGGAAATGGCCTGTGGGTCTGAGAAACTTCCACCACAAGCTATAAAAAAATCCCACTTTAGCTCCAAATATCCTTCCTCTTCCACTGTTGTATCTCCCTTCCCCAATTTACATCTCCCTCACATTTTCTTTTCCCCTCACACCTGCTGCTATCAAGATCTCCTACCCACACACTGGAAATTAATCCTTTATTTCCCAAAGTAGCCCTTGCTATCAGCTCTACATGGAGCACCAGTAATTACTTTCTTCTCATTAACTGGTGAGACCCTGTGGCCAATTTGTGGGTCCAGTGATAAATCCAGAAGTGTCAGGTGGTTGCACTGAAGGTGCACGAAAGGTCAAGGAGTGATTTCCCCCGTGGAGGTGGTTTATTAACTTTATAATAATAATTTATTAACTATATACCTGCCTTTCTGGTGGTTTATTAACTTTATAATAATAATTTATTAACTATACACCTGCCTTTCTGGAAGGTCCAACAGGAGAGCCCACGAGATTCCAAGGAGCCCTGGCACAGATCTGGGGGCAACCTCTGCAATATTCCTTTGTCCACATGAATTCAGCAGGAATTCTGGCACAGGAGCTCCCTGTTGTTACCCCAACCCGTGGCAGGTGGTGCCAAAATCCTGTTTCCAGTTGACTGATGGATGTGGAGTTGTCCCTTTCTACCCCCAAACCCCTCTGTACCTGTGGATCCTTCCCTTGCTGGTAAGACAGGAGCTGGTTTTTTACCCTTCTCTCTCCCTCTCTCCACAGTGAGGACTTTTTCCTCGGGAGAAGGTCACACCAGTGTGGGAGCAGGGGTTGGGACAGGCTGCTGTGACCTCAGGGACACCAGTTCCACCTCAGGGACACCAGTTCCACCTCAGGCTGTGCCAAGAGCTGCTGTGTGTGGCCTGTGGACAGGTCTCACCCTCCAGGATGGACAATCCGAGTGTGCCCAGAGGTGCAGGAAGGAGCACACGTGTGTTCAGTGCCAGTCAGCGGCAAAAGAACTTCTCGTGGCAAGGGCACATCCCGGGAAAAAATCCCCCTGTGCTTTCCAGCTGCTCCTTGGAGCTTCCCCAGCCTGACCCTCCTGTTTGGGATGTGCTCTCCCCCAGCCAGGCACCATTCCTTTCTCCTTTGTCATGTCCTCAGCTGCAAAAATGCAGGGAACGGGTCTGCAATCCATGGGTTGTTCTCCCAAATCCTCAATAAAATGAACAGAGGTCCAGTGGCTGCATTAACCCACCTCCTGCAGGGAATTCGGGAGGAATTCTGTGTCCAGGATTGCCTGGGGGCCCAAACATGTGACAGCAAAGAGGGTCTTTCTTTTCCTACTCTCATCAGGTGTTCAAACACCACCAGGAGCAGAACTGGGCCATCCAAGGGAACAGAAAATTCCCTGTGGGCTTCATCACCTGCCTTAGAACAGCCCTGGAGAGCCAGGACCCTCCTTCCCACCCATCCCTCCAGCCCCCAGCGCTTCATGGTGGCACCTGCTCTGCATCCTGAGGGTTCTCTTCCTCCATCCAGAGGAGAGGGACAACCTGATGCCCAGCATGGAACGGCCCTGCCTGAGCACAGGGAATTTTTTGGCATCTCAAGTCTAACCTCTGCAGAGTATAACAGTCCACAGAGCAGTAAAACACCACAACAGCTGTAAAACCCCACAAAGAACAGCTCCTGCCATGGTCGGTGATTAAAAACCAGATAAATCCAAACCACTATCTGAAGTATAAAAGCCACTTACAATTTACTGCCAGAGCTTTGATCCCTAACAAGTCCATCACCGAAGGAATTACGCAGGGGAGGGCGACTCTGCCTCGTCGGAGCTTCTTCCCAGGGCGGACATAAAGTGAGAAATAATAATTTGCACAACATAAATTTTACCAAAGCACCTTAAACAGTGTCTGTTCACTGAGTTACCTCAGAGGACCAAGAGGAGGCTTTTCACTGGGAGCAGTAAATTCAGAGAGCCTGAGACAGGTTTCGGTGCCTGATGTTGCTTGGAAAAAAAATGGTAATAATAACTGGTCTGCTACCTACCCGTTCATTAGCAGCAATTACACCACATTAGTGTTACAAATTGCTGCTGAAAGATGTTACCAAGCTCGGAGCCCTCAGTTGAACCGAAAGCACTTTTTTATTTGATTACTAATGGCCCTGTGTTATAATATCAAGGACCTGCAGGAGAAAATTGCTTCCCCAGAGGGCTCGTGTTGGCAAAAGAGCTCTGCTGGAAGGCTGAGCTTTGGGAGGCTCCAGGATTTCCCTGGCACGCTCAGCACGTGAGGGAAGGGCAGGAAAAAGTGGCAAAGGATGTTTTCTGCAGCCAAAGGACTTCATTTTAGAAATTATTTCACCAAAGGGTGTAAAGGAACGCGGGATTTGGTGGGATTCGGGGGGAAGGAGTGGTCCTATGTGGGATTGTGGGAAATATCCCTCTTTTTAAATTTAGAAAGACAGCATAAACTCAGAGAACAAAGAAACAAGGAAGAATTTATTCAACACATTGGGTCTTTCTCACACTGAGCTGGTTTAAATTCCATACATTTTATAGTTTCACAAAATCCCCACCCTTTTCAAACAAGCTTAATATATTCCTTTTTTTGCCTAAAAAGGTTTCTTTTCTCTGAAAAGGGGCTTTCCCTTCTTTCCAATTGGCCACTGGACATCCTCTGTCAAAAATGATGGCTCTTCCTTTGTTCTTAGCCCGAAGAGAGAAGAGAAACCCCCCCCCCCCGTGTACAAAATTCTCGCACGGCCCCGAAAGATTTTAATTTTTAGGAATTTTTGTATTTCCCTTATCTGGCCGAAAAAAGTCCCTGATACCCAGTCGCAGTCTGGGACTTGAACATCTCACAACGTCACGATACGCCTCTAAAAAAGCAGATTTTTATTTCTCATGGGATCACGGGTTTGGCTTGGAAGGGACCTTTGAAGGTCATCCAGTCCAAGCCACGGCGAGGAGCAGGGACACCCTCACCCAGATCAGGCGGCTCAGAGCCCCAGCCAAGCTGACCTGGAATGTTTTCAGGCCTGGGGCATCTCCCACCTCTCTGGGCAACCTGAGGGTGCAGCAGCACAGAGAAAATGTGATATATAAATAATCGTGATTCGTGAAACAAATGGGTGGTTACATCAAAATAAAACAAACGGATTGTAAAACTTAATTACACCCCCATAAAGTAATAAAACAGACCCTCACAAGGTCAAGAGGCCTAAAACCTCCTTACTGTCCTAAGAATAAAATATAGTAGAACTTTAAATCTTTGGGCACCTGTTTGTCCAAGGATGCAGGAATTATGACTGGTTGTAGAGAGAACCCTTTTAGCTTTAGCTGTAAGAAAACCCATCTATTAAATACTGAGCAAAAACCTGTAGAATGTATATGGATATGATATAATTAATATGCATGAAGTAGCTAAGATAAATACTAAATGTACCCTCTAGTAGGGGTGTGCAGATTTGGGAAACTGGTCCCATTTCTGTCACCCAGCCGGCTGCTTGCTTTTACCAGATAATAAATAAACTATTATTCGAAACTTAGAGAAACTCGGGACTTTGTTTATCACAGAAAACAAAAAGTCCCGCGTGTGCAGAAGACTAACTTTTACAGAAGATTCCCTTCCCAGCCTCCAGGAGGAGCTTTGCTGCCAACCCCTCGCTCCGGGGCTTGGGAGGTGCAAGTGTTTGCTTTTCATTTTGGGCAGCAGCTTTTGTTTCCGAGGACAGCCCGGAATTAGCCGAAAGCAAAGGCGAAGAGGGGCTGGTGGAGCTGTTTCCATCTCGCTGCCCCTTGGCAAGCCAAGAGTGAAGCCTAATTAGCCCGTATTCCAACGCGGTGACTAATTGACGTGGAGAGGCGGGAGCTCTTCTGTTGTTTTAATGCCAGGGGAGGAAAAAATAATTATTAATTAGTTTAGTTCTGCTTTATCTGTAACACAAACCACGATCTTGGTTACCGAAGCAATTCTGCGCCTGGTAACACATCCCTCTGCCACCGGGAGGAGAAGCTTTCTTTTCTATTTCTTTATTTTATCATTATTTCCTCTTTGTGGGCCTCTCGGAGTGTTCCTTGAGGAGGATTTTACTGGGAGGAGGGGCTGGTGATGGCAGAAGTTTGCCTTGGATTGAGGTTTTGAATGATTAATGACCACAGTATAGAGAAATAGACTATTTATATATATATATATATAAAAATATACACACACTATATATATATATGTATATGTATGTGTATATGCTCTCTATATAGAGTATATACACACACATATATATGTATATATCCATATATGTGTGTGTGTATACATATATATATATATATATATATTCTGTATATACCTATGGAGATTATACATATATATTTATATGCAATATAATATATAATATATCATAGAATACAAGATATAATTATATCTTGCATAATATTATATAATATTATAATTACCATATCAAGACATAATATTATAATCAGTATATTAATACTGTATTTTAATTATATAGTTATATAAATTATATTAAATTATATAATATAATTTATGTATACTTTATATAATAAATATATATTATATATATACTATGGTGTATATCTAAAATATAATATATAATATATAATATAATTAAAATATATATAATATAATATAAGATAAAATTATATGTTACATAATATTATATACTATTATAATTACCACATCAAGACATAATATTATAATCAGTATATTAATACTGTATTTTAATTATATGAAGTTATATAAATATTATAATCAGTATATTAATATTGTATTTTAATTATATAGTTATGGTAATTATATAAAATTATTCGATATAATTTATATATACTTTATATAATAAATATATGTATTATATATACTATGGTATATATATAAAATATAATACATAATATATAATATAATTATAATATATATAGTATATAATATAATATAATACAAGATAAAATTATATGTTGCATAATATTATATAATATTATAATTACCATATCAAGACATAATATTATAATCAGTATATTAATATAACATTTTGATTATAGAAAATTATATAATATAATTTATAAATACTTTATATAATAAATATATATTTTATATACTGCAGTATATATATAAAATATAATATATAATTATATATTATATAATATAATATAAGATATATTTATATGTTGCATAATATTATATATATTATAATTACCATATCAAGACATAATATTATAATCAGTATATTAATATAGTATTTTAATTATATAAAGTTATATAATTATATAAAATTACACAATATAATTTAGATATAGTTTTGTATAATAAATATATATATGTATTATATATACTTTGGTATATATATATATATATTTATATATACATATATATATGATTTACAGGGATTTATCCCATCCCCTGAAAAAGTCAGGCAAACATCTGCAGGATGACAACAGTAATATCCTAACACAGAGACATTTCCAGGGCACGAATTAAAATCAAATCCATCTTTCAGCTCCTGGGGCGATTAAATTTTGCTTTTAAGGCGTTTCAAGAATAAAGAGGCACAGAAGAAAATTAACTACAGGAGCTCATTTCCGTGATGGGCAAAGTGATTAGAGCTGAAAAGAAAAGAAAACTAATGCTGTTGTCGTCTTGTCAGATGGAAGGGAATTGCCTCTGATCAGCTGGTGAGACTGAGGAGACAGAAAAAAGGAAAAGGAGAAAAACAGAGTAAAAAATTTAAAAAGAATTAATTAATTAATTAATTTGCAGGGAGGTTTCCAGCCCCTGAGCTGAGTTTTAAGTGACCTTTAAGGGTCCTCCAGACCACCCCCTGCCATGGGCAGGGACACCTCCCACCAGCCCAGGTTGCTCCAGCCTGGCCTTGGACACTTCCAGGGATCCAGGGGCAGCCACAGCTTCTCTGGGCAACCTGGGCCAGGGCCTCCCCACCCTCATCATAAAACATTTCTTCCACCTCTCTGGTCTCAATCTGCTCTTTTTTAGTTTCAAATCCTGTTAGTTTGTCCTGTTGCAGAGGCCCTGCTACGAAATCTGTCCCCTGCTTTCTTGTAGCCCCCCTTTAATCATCACTTGGCTGTAACCCCATTTTTTTGCCAGCCAGGTGAGTCTGTGCTCTGTGGCAGGAACTCACTTTTTGAGGGCCTGGTCAAAAAAACCCTGAAAATCAGAATATTCAGAAGCTTCCTCTGCTTCCTGAGGAGGTTTTTCTGCTCCCATTATAGGTATAATGGGAAGTGATTCCACATAAATCACCTAAGAACTGGATTCTCATTTTGGTCTCAAGAGGACCAGGAGCTGGACTGGAGGATCCTTGTGGGTCCCTTCCAACTCAGAATATTCTGGGATTCTGTGATAACTTGGAAAAGGATTCCTTGGAGGGCAGTAGAGGTGAATCTCTCGCCCTGGGTGAGGTGTTTAAGAGCTAGTGGCACATCTGAAGGGGTTGTTATAATTTAGAAAGATTTATTAAAAGAAGGTTCAGGTGCTGCTTTGTTGTGCTAAACGTGCACTTTGGATAATCCTGACAAGTGCACCCTGTGCATCTCTTTCTACTGAGACACAAATTAATCTTCCAGCTCTGGATTTCATGTGTGTAAAACAAAACAGGAATCTCATCTTCAGCAGTTCAGGAGCTGGGGGGGTTCCCCTGGATTCTGGGGTGCTCAAGATTTGGCTGAGAGGGTGAGGTTTTGCTTTCAAGAACTGACTGCAGCCCTTGAGTTAATGCTTGACTCATTCCTGCACATCCAAGAGTAGGATGATTTTTATTGTAAAAGATGCTTTTTCTTATTTTGAGAGAAGGATTTTGCTTCCTCTACGGACCCATTTCTCCTCTTGCATTGAAATAAGAGGTTGTGACACGAGATGGAGGGTTTTCCTCCCCATTCTTGAGAGCTGCTGTTGTCAGGCAACCACCTCAACAACCACACCAAAAAAAAAAAAGAAGAAATTCACTTTTAAAATTCACAGCAAACTTTTAATATTCCCCCCAAAACACTATTTCTGAACAGGCCAAGTCGTTCTGAAAAGCTTTTCACGTAGTCTCAAGTATAAATATTTTGATACAAAAAATAAAACCACAACACCCCCCTCCCCCCCACCCCCCCAAACCCAGCTCCTTGTGCTCACATCCAAAGGGTGTGACCATTCCATGGGGCTCCAGGGCCCCCATTCCTCCCAGGACTGAATTCCAGGCTACAGCTGCAGGAGACAGGCAGGTCTGAGGTGCTTCCAGTCCGCGTTGCTGCTTTGTCTTGCCAGTGCTGGGAATCCAGGGACAGGAGGAGGGGCTGAAAGGTCTGGAGATGAACTTGGTGGCTTTGAAGGTGCTTAGAGGTGTGGGAACCATCTGTCCCCTGTCCTCTGGGGAGGGAGGTGGGACCAGATGGGCCACTGGGGACCCTTCCAAGCTGACCCATCCTGGGATTCTGTGACTCCGTGGGCTGAGGAGGAGCCAGTGAGGCTCTGGATGATGCAGCAATGGAGTCACCTCTTCCATGGGCAGCCCCAGCAGCAGTTCCCTGTGTTTCAGGTGCTGATGATGCTTTGAAGCTCCAGGTGAGGATGTGGAGAGACATCTGGGCTGTTTTCACACAGAGCACACCGGAGATGGTGTCACACAGAGCCAAGGCCACCAGATCACTGCACATTGTCAGGACTCACCCGGAGCAGGAGCTCCATCCCTGGGCCACTGAGAGACCATCCACTGGCTGGGAAAGCTGAGCTTTTCTCCTTCTACCCTGTCCAACAGCCCTGGGTAAACCCAGCCTAGCCCATCCCACCCGCAGCTCACGCTCAGGGCTCGCTGCTCTACTTCTCTTACTGCCAGACTCATCATGTTCCCAACAACAAGGTGATCAGCTTTGGCATTTTCCACTCAGCAGCTGAGGTGATTTGAAGTCACTTTGACTTTTAAATTAAATTATGTCATGCACAGAAACAGAAGCTGCAGAAGAACACAGCGAGGATTCACAGAGCTCATCATCCAGGACTTATTAACACACATATATATATTAAGCTTTAAATCAAAAACAAATCTTTGCAGATTTTTTTTTGTTTTAATATATGCACTCTATATGATGCAACACACAGTGCTCTGCCCATTATACAATGCTCTACTGTTATATTTCTTCCCTTTTAAACAAATGCAGGTATTCTAGAACTCAAATACAAGCTGGCCAGAGCTCTGTGGCTGAGCTGCCCTCCCTGACAAGTGGAGGAGTTCTAGGAAGGAGGTAAAAAATCCTGTGCTGGGACTTTAGATGATCTTGTTCTCCAGGGCCTCGATCCTTTTTGCCAGAGCTTCCAGTGGGCAGGAGTTAAGGAGGAAAAATGACAGTGCACGTTGGGAGAGTGACTTTTGACGTGGACAGACAGTGAGTTTTAAACCAAATGAAGGCAGATTTAGATTAGATATTAGGAAGAAATTCCTCCCTGGGAGGGTGAGGAGGCCCTGGCCCAGGTTGCCCAGAGAAGCTGTGGCTGCCCCTGGATCCCTGGAAGTGTCCAAGGCCAGGTTGGAGCAACCTGGGCTGGTGGAAGGTGTCCCTGCCCATGGCAGGGGGTGGGACTGGATGAGCTTTAAGGTCCCTTCCAACCCAAACCATTCCAGGATTCTGTGATTCCACGACCTTCCACTGTTTGTTTTAGTGGCTCATCGTTCCCACTGCCAGTGTGTGATGGAATCTCCCTCTTGCTGCACCTTCCAAACACTGGGGTTTGCTGTTCTTTCCTACAGAGCACTTTGGGAGAGTCTGACCTCCACTCACCTCCAGGTTCCTACGCTTCACAACCTGTTTGGATCTTAACATTGGGCTGAAAGGTGTCCAAGGCCAGCTTGGACGGGGCTTGGAGCACCCTGGGCTGGTGGAAGGTGTCCCTGCCCATGGCAGGGGGTGGCACTGGATGATTTTTAAGGTCCCTTCCAACCCAAGCCACTCTATGATTCCACGATTCCTTTCTCCAGTCCTCCCTGACTGATAAGGAGTGGGCTGGTGCTGCCTTGCTGAGAGCACAGGGAATTTCTCATCCACTCTGGCATTTCCACAACTATTCAAGCTGCTGACCTTCTGCTGAAGGTAGGAAAGGTCTGTGCA
The DNA here is from genome assembly GCF_003945595.2 of Pipra filicauda. NCBI lineage: Eukaryota > Metazoa > Chordata > Aves > Passeriformes > Pipridae > Pipra > Pipra filicauda. Next base: position 115,851 of record NW_024104802.1, on the reverse strand, counting down.
CACACCCCTGTCACACCTTGGTAGGGAAGAGTAAAACCTGTGAGAACCACTGGAGGTGTTTGGAGTGGCTGACAGGGAGTTCCTGACCCTGAGCAGCCTGGAGAGAGGAGCCAAGTGCTTTTCTTGGAGCCACAAAGGGTGTCATAGCAATTTTCTGCTCGTTTCACTAATTGCTTCTCACCACGGGCTCGGGAGCAGCGACACCCTGGGTGAGAAGTGCTGATTTCCTGTGACCTTTTGCAGAACACAAGTCAGGGATTTCACTCGCTTTGACTTAAAGAGTAGAAACTAAACCAGCGAGTGACACAGCAAAGCAGGAAATGTGTGAATAAATCAGAACATCGCTGTTAAAATCACACCCTCTCCTTATTCTCAGCAGTGAAAAACCTCCCCAGCCCCGTGTGAGCCTTTACAAATTCCTCCCTCCAGGAGAAGTTTGAAGCTTTCTCACAACTCTTTTTTTTCTTTGTTTTCTTGTTTCTCTTTCCACCTTATTCATGATCTTTGTGCAACATGACGGGACCCAGCGTGGAAAAAGGCATTTCCCAACGATGGGATCAAAGTCACCTGGCTGGAGATGTTTTCACTGAGCAGCTACGTGAGAATTTATCTCCTAGAACTGAGTTTTAGCCCAGTTTGGATCTGACTATTGGATGTGTCCATCTGAATTATCCAGATTATACAGTCAAGAGGACAAGCCCTGCAGTTTGCAGTCTCATAAAAGACCCACTTTCACAGAATCAGAGAACCATTAAGGTTGGAAAAGCCCTTCAAGCTCATCAAGTCCAACCTTTGACCAATCTCCACCTTGTCAACCAGACCAGAGCACAAAATGCCACATCCAACAACCCAAAAGTCTTGTTTCCAGCTTCCTTCCCAACCTCCTTCCCCCAGGAGTAGAAAACACAACCCAAGCCAGCAAGGGCTGGACAAACCCAGCTCCCAAAGGATATATTTCTGCTGCAATGAATTGATGAGATCTTCAACTTTGGTCTGGAATTTCACGATGGATTTACATTCACAGGGATCCTCCTCTGTGGAGAAGATGAGTTAGGTGGTACCCAAAAAAAAAAAAAAAAAAAAGGATTTAATCAGAATCACTGAGATCAGTGAAATAAAGCAATTCTTAGTTCCCTTGTCAGAAACAGGAAGGAAATCAAATTATCATCCCTTCTAATTATCTGACTGATCACTTCTGGCTCTCACATGACCAGAGAATGTCACGTTTTCTTGTCATATAGGCCAGGGCTCTGAGCAGGAAAATCTCTCCCAGATTTCCACTTTCCTAAAAACCCACTGAGCTCTTCTGCTGCTGCTTAAAGTTTGCCCCAAAAATCTGAATGTGAGCAAACCTGGTACTCCAAACAATCTCCCAAATAACATCAAATGAAAACTGGAGGCCCTGGTTACCAGCTGAGTCAAGACTTGGTTGAGCTTTGCTTCAGTTTTCCAGTCCTTGAGTGGATGGAGCAACGGGCATTAATCAGTTTGTTAACCTGGAATTATTTGTCAGTAATTTCCATCTGTTCTTCAAGAAAAATTAACTGGGATGGGAGCAAAAAAGGGTAAAAAAGGAGTAAAAAATGGTTGGGAAAAGAAAGGAAATGGAAGGAGTAAACAAGAGTAAGACTTTTTAAAGGAAAGGACATCATTTACACAAACCCCCAAGTCCTGAGTAAACTAAAGGTGGATATTACCAGAAGATTTCTGGCCATCTGTTGATAAATACAAGCTGGCACTGGAAATCAAACAAATGTAAATATTTCCTTTCCTTTCTTTTTTTTTTTTATTAAGTACTCAAATACTAATATATTTACCCAAATTGATTTTTTAATATTTTTTTTTTGCAAACAAATAGTTTTTCTGAAATTTGCTTTTTTTTTTTTTATTTTAAATGCTGAAGCCAAAATGTATGTGCTTGCTCAAAAAATGTTTAAATACAACATGTTGAGGTTTTTTTACACAGCTCCCATCGCTTTGTTCTTGGATTGACTCCTACTTTTTAGAGGAGTCGTGGCAAAGAAAGTCTCTGTCTTGCAACTCTGATTCTCTGAAGAGCCCTGGAGCGTGCTGGAAGTGATCTATCCTTCAAATAACTTCTCTAATTAAATGTTTTAATTAATCATAAGCAGTGTGATTTTCCACTGGGGCCTCTTAGATGTCCCCAAGAGGAAAGGAAAATCCCATTTTTAGGAATCTGGAGGACAAGGCACTTATCCATAATGACCTACAAGGGTGCAAGGATCCAAATTTGATTTTCCTGAGGCAAAGTTCTTAATTTCCTGAGTGATTTTTCTCTCTAATTTACACCCAGAGAGAAAAAGAGACAAATCACCTACTGCAAGTCATAGTTCTGTGGGTTTGGCACAAATAACAGTGTTAGAAACAGCAAGAAAAGGGGAAGAAATTTTGGCAAAGTGCATTATTTTATCCAGCTGATGCTGTGGAGCATCTCCTGATGCTGTGAGAGCTGCGGGGATCAGGGAGCAAGGAAGAGCAGGTCTGGACACTCTTGGGAGGTAGAGCCGAGTTTGGAAGAGCTCTTTTGGGATCTACCAAGCCCCTCCAGAGCTCTGGGCAGTTTATCTCGCTGGGAACTGGAAGGAAACATTTCCCTGGTGGGATAAAGGAGCCCGAGCACCTGGACTGGACAGGAGAGCTCCTGGTGAGCTTGGCAGGGCAGCTCTCAGATGTCTGCAAGGTTTTCAGGGTCCAAAACCAAGCCTGGGTGTTTGGGGTTCACCATCATCTGCCTCAAACCAGCAGCTGCATCACAAAGGGCCAATATTTCATAGGAGGCATGTGATTCCTTAAAAAAAAAACCACAAACACCTAAAATAGCTGTGTTAGTTCTTTTTTTTTAATCATTTCTAGACTTGGGTTATTTACAGGTCAACTTTTCTTTAAATTTGGTCACGGCTGTCTCCCTCTCAGTCCTCTCTCAGCCTTTGCAGCACTGGGCTGCCCAAACATGAGCAACTTGGCATTGATGTTGGCCAAATTTAGGTACCTACGAGTCATTTTGAAGGTACCAGGAGCTTATCTCCAGTTGGAATGTGTCACCCCCGTGGTGCCTGTCTGCCTGGAGAAGCAGCCAGTGGTTAGAAAGCTTCAGTTTGGTGATGATCTACATATTAAACCAAATAAATCAAGCCTTGGCTTCTCTTTTAAGAGATCTCTTCTCTTCTGCCACCTTTGGCTGCTCTCAGGAGCTGGCCCAGCCTGAATTCGTAATTTCTGAGGAGAAAGGTAGAGAAGGGGAGAAAGGTGGAGGAAAAGGGAAGGAGGGGGAGTTTGGGAGAGGGGGAGATTGCTGAGGTGTAGGTAACCACCCAAAATTGGTGTCCCCTGATCCGTCCACCTGCCAACTCAACGCCCTGAGAACAGAGAGCTTTTTGTAACATCCACCTGACAGGGCGTTTTTGTCCTTCTGCTCCCAGCCTTCCAACGCTGTGATTCCCCCCCCCCCCCCGACTCTCACCAACACAGATCTTCATCTGGAGCTTCTTCCCGATCTTGCTGATGGTTCTGAAGTCAGCAGTGTAGAAATAGTGCTCAGCCACGGGCTCGGAAGCGATTTCCCTCAGCTCATCCTCCACGGCGTTGCCGACTCCCACCGCGAACATCCGAAAGCCTGGGAGCAACGGGACCCTGTCAGTGGGACCTGGGATGGGAGCACCCCTTCTGCACCCCCAGTTCCACACATTCCAGCTGTTAACTGGCAAATTAACCCCTTGACTTTTACTATTCCAGCTCCTCCCAGCCGGGGTTCAAAAGTTATATCTGCAGGCAAAGTCTTACTGGGATTTATCAGACGAGTCTGGCTTGGTCACCTGATTGTTGGATTCCAAATTTTGGATATGAGAGAAAGAAAACTGCTAAGTTTAAACAAAAGCTTTGGGCTGACAGAGACCGGGGAAAAACCTTCATCTAGAGTCCAGATAAGGATCCATTGGTGTCATGGGTTTGGAATGTCCTGCCCAAGCTGGAGAAACCAAGCCCTGAGCTCATCAAACCTGTGCAGAAAACCTTTTGTGTTTTATCTCTCCCTTTGTGTTCCCTCAATCCTTTCATTCTGTAAACCCAAAACCTTTTTCCCCATGGAAATCCCCCGAGATAAAGTGGGTTTTTCCTGTGATGTAAGACCCCAAGATTTGTTAACCTGGCTTTTTCCCTATTACCTCATCATTGTGAAACCCCCAATTGTGATAAAATGAATATGCAACCCCCCCGTTGAATATGTAGACCCTAAACCCCTTAAATATCAAGCTGTAAGTCCAATAAAGTATTCCAGTTTCTGATTCCAAAGCTGGGATCGTGTATTTATTGACTCACTACACCTGATCCCAGCTCAGACCAACTTTATGGGTTTCCCAAAGCTCTGGAAATCAGTTGTCAACATGTTCATCACCTCGAGCCTGGGCATGGAGGAGGATGTGGTGCCCAGAGGATGAGCTGTGGTGGTGGGGTAAGGGCAGGGGGAGCGGGGAGAAGGGGCTGCAGTTCCTTGTTGGTGCAGGATGTGGTCCCTGTAAGGTGCTGCTGTGGGGATGGGGAGCCTGGGAGCAACAGGAACCTGGCAGTGGGACATGGAGCTGGGATGGGCCCACCCCCCTGCCAGGCTGGACATCCTCATCCCCCCTCTGCACCCCCAGTTCCACACTTTCCAGATGTTAACTGGCAAATTAACCCCTTTGCCTGTACTAGTCCAGCTCCTTCCAGCCAGCTCAGCCAGGGTTCAAAAGGATGTTTGCAGGCAAAGTCTTACTAGAATTTACCAGATGGCACCTGATCCCAGCTCAGACCAACTTTATGGGTTTCCCAAAGCTCTGGAAATCAGTTTTCAGCATCTCCAGGGGCTTGAGCCTGGGCATGGAGGAGGATGTGGTGCCCAGAGGATGAGCTGTGGTGGTGGGGCAAGAGTAGGGTGGGTGGGGAGAAGGGGCTGCAGTTCCTTGTTGATGCAGGATGTGGTCACTGTGAGGTGCTGCTGTGGTGATGGGGAGGACAGTGGTGGCCACTGTGACCACAAGAACAAGGTTTTGGAGATAAAAGAAAGGACAGATGGTTGTAACACCCCGACAGGGTCATGCATCCAAGTGATAAGGAAGAGATAACACAGCAAAAGGAAACAGTGGAAGTTTCCAAAACAGGCTGCAGCCACTGTTGACCAGCCCACGAGGGGCAAAGTCCTCTGTGCTAGAGCTGTCTCTCCTCCTAAAATTGCAGTCAGTCTGTCTGTCAAAAGCAGCACACCCTGGGAGTTCAGAACATGTCCAGCTATTGTGCTTTTCTGCCTTAAACTTGTTTCTGCTGAACCAAAGCCCAGCTTGCCTATTTTGGATGATGGTACCAATTAACCCCAGGTCCAAAATATTAGTCTCTGCTTAGACTCGTGGAATTACAGAATACCCTGAGCTTGAAGGACCCACAAGGATCATCCAGTCCAACTCCTGGCACTGCACAGACACCCCAACAATCCCTGAGAGCAGTTTCCAAAAACTCCTTGAGCTTTTCTTGGGAATCCTTTCCCCTCCTCCCCTTTTTGCCTTGTCTTTCCAGCTCTGGATGAATCAAATATTTGTTTGTTTTTCCAAGTTAAACTCAAAGAACAAGTCTGGAGTCTCGTTAGAAACTCCTTGTTATTCATCCCACAGAAATAACTCATGGACAGAGACTGGAGATTTCCTTGCAGGGTCAAAAGAGGAGGAAGAAACAAGGCATAAAATTTTATCATCACAGGGGAATAAATTCTGTAAATGCAGCTTATAAAGACCTTCTGGTTTATAAGAGCTGAACATCCTCATAACATGTCAAGTTGCTCTGTAAACATTGGTTTTCAGAGCTCGTCCCTGACCCTGGTGATGATGTGCTGGCCCTTAGTCCCATCTAGTGGCGGAGCCCGAAGTTGGAAGGAGAGGATTTAGCAATTCATGAGTGAGTTCACACAGGCTGTGTCCATTTCACACAGGGATGGCAGAGACTGGAACCTGCTCAGCAGGTCAGCAAAGGGGCACGTCTCCGGATATTAATATTTTATGGGGTTTAGGCAAATTAATGTATCAATATGTGGCCACTGGGCACTTTTACTAAACAAGAGAAGCTGAAGAAAGTTTCTTATGAGTGTGCCAGGGAGTCCATAGTTATTCTTAATCTGTATTTCTGCTTTGGTTATTGTTTTATTTCCCTTTTTCAGGCCTCAAGGCTGAGATAGCCAAGCCACACCTGGTCCTACAGCTCCTGTTATTCTCCAGGGGGCTCTCTGATGGTCATCTTTGCCTCACCACGTGTGCCACTGAGAGCTGGATTTCATTGCCAACCCCAGACAAATCACAGAACCACAGGATGGTTTGGGTTGGAAAGGACCTTGAAGTGCATCTCATTCCACCCCCTGCCATAGGCAGGGACACCTTCACTAGTCCAGGTTGCTCCAACCTGGCCTTGGACACTTCCAGGGATGGGGCATCCTCAGTTTCCTTGACATTTGTGTTTAGCATGACTGGTGTGCATCCCATCCCACCCCATCCCATCCCATCCCATCCCATCCCATCCCATCCCATCCCACCCCACCCCATCCCACCCCACCCCACCCCATCCCACCCCACCCCATCCCATCCCAAGTGTGGGACACTCCACCCTGCCCAGCAGAAACACCTCCAGCAGACTGAAACCAAAGAGCCAGAGAGGACTAAAACCTGCTACTGGCAAACCAAGATGCACCTGAAGCCCAGCCAGGGTGGCTCCAAGTTCTCTATGAGCATCCAAGCACAGGCAGGAAATGTCTGCACACACCTGCAGGAACCTGTTTGTGCCCTAAGGAAGAGGCATCTCCAGGGAAAGAATCCTGGGTTGATACACGAGGCAGTACCTGGTCCGAGGGAGAAACGAGCCACCAAGAATCGAGGAGGCCTACCTGAGTCTTTGGCTTTTTTGGCAGCATCTGTGATGTAATCCTGGGACCTGCCATCAGTGAAGACAATGCCCACCTTGGGCACGCCGGGCCTGGCCCCATTGATGCTGGCAAAGGAGCTGTCCACGAGGTACTTCAGAGCCTGGCCTGTCATGGTCCCTTTCTCCATGTAGGACATTTTCTTCACTGCTGCTTTGATGTCCTTCTTGTTCTTGAACTGCCCCAGGGGAAACTCCTGCCTGACAGAGCTGGAGTACTGAACCAGCCCCACTTGGGCCTGTTTGTCTGACACCTCCAGCGAGTCCACGATCTGGTTGATGAACTTCTTCACCAGCTCAAAGTTCTCAGGCCTCACACTCTTGGAGCCATCGATCAGGAAAACGAGATCCAGAGCAGATCCCAGCCCACCACTGCAAGCTGAGGAAACACGTGAGGAGAGGGCGAAAGAAAACAGAAAAAAAAGTCCCCAATTAATCACGTAGGAAAATTTAATTTTAGTGCCATTTAATGGCTAAGGAAATGGGTTTAATCAATCAAAACCCAGCAACAGTTCACAGCAATGTTTTTGAAATGATTTTAAAATTATATATTATAAAAGTATACAAGTGCATGGTTTCCTTTCATAGTATGATGGAAGTGCATGGTTTCCTTTTGTGCCTTCTCTGAACAGAAGCTGCTCTGGCTCAGTCCTGTCCCCCCATCCCACTGAGCTCCCAGCTCTGCTCAGTGCAGGTGGAAACCATCACCCACCACTGCAGGTCTTGCCATCGTTGTTGAGGGTGAAGCCCTCCTTGCAGGCACATTTGTAGGCTCCTGGGGTGCTCACACAGACCTGCTCACAGTCGTGGTCTCCAGTGGCACACAGGTCAGACACCACTGAAAGAAAAAGTGGGGATTAAAATCAGAGCCCAGGCCAAGACTTTTCCGCCCAGACCCAGCTCAGCCCATGCACAACACGGGATATTTGTCCTGAATCAGAGCCCAGGCCAAGCCTTCTCCACTCAGCCCTGCCCGAGCCCACCCACAGCACGGGATTTGTCCCAGAACCAAATCCACTCTGCCACAAGACAAACATCCAGGTCCTTGCTCTTGGACAGAGCAGCTACAGGAGGCAAGGAGACATTTTGACAAGTCTCCTGACTCCAAGGCACAGCCAGGACTACGAATAGTCTCCACTCTGAGGGCAAAACCCCTCTGTGTGTTGAGCACATCACAGCCCCCTTCCATCACAGCCCCCTTCCATCACAGCCCACTTCCATCACAGCACACTTCCCTCTCCAAAGCTCCTGCATGAGATTTCCTTTCCAACCCACCATCTGGGCTGGCCAATCCCAATTTTTTCCAGCTCTGCACTACAAATATGATCACTGAGTTCAGCCCCATGTGCAGTTGTCTTTCCTGGATGGGATTCATGCTCAGAATTCCCTCCAGAGCTCCCCTCACACGTGCAGCTCTCAGATCCACTCTCCACAAACGTTCCTGGATGTGACACTCCAAAGTAAATCTGGTTGAAGCAAATTCATTTCCAAATACCAGGGAAATCTGTGCAGAATTCCAAGCACTGACTTCCATCCGACTGATGGGAGGTGACACAATCTTTCAGAGTCAAGGGGCTTCTCTTTGCTATTTCAAGTCATTTTTGTTCTGCTCTGCACATATTTTGTACTTTTTTTAGCCTTCCTATGTCTGGTAGATCTTTCCAGCCTGTAGGAAGCCCATGTCCTTGGGAATATTGCTGCCCACGGAGCTGTGTGACCCTGAGCTCTCAGGCCGAGTTCTCCGAAGGCTGCAGAGATCTTGCCACTGGATGGATCCCTTTTCCTCATGAGTTTGAGCACAAGGAAAGCAGCTTGGACTTCTCCCTGCTCTCAGACTGAGCTGGGTGGTGTCTGGGTTCCTCTCCAGGGGTGGTTTTGGGGCAGCTGCTCCAGGGTCCAGCAGCCAACCTGGCTGTCCGTCAGTGCTCCGATGTTCCTGCAGTGCTTCCCTTGGATGCACCTCTGAGGGCTTTTACCATGGGAGGAGCTTTGTCATCCCCACGTTAGGAATTTGGAAAGCAAGGCACAGAAAGTATTCTTTCCCCTTTATTTTTTTTTTTGAGTGACACCAATGTCAGAACTTCAACACATGTCGTGAGGCCTCCCCATGTCTGGCTGACTCCTGATTCCAGGGCAGCCAACACAAACTCCCACAAATATTCCTGGCCTGGATTCCACCTTCTCTAATTTTTCTCTCTTCTCTCCTTTAGTCTGAAATATTTCTTCCCCTCTTCTGTGAGCTTCTGCTGTGGTGACACCTGATACAACAGCCCTCACTTTATATTATCACCTGATTATAATCCATGGCTCACTCTGTATTCCAAATTGTCCTCCTTTCTACACGGGAGGCAATTTTCCTTGACAGAAAAGCTGCTCACCTCCATTATTTCCAACCTGAGAGTTGAATCACGAGAATTTACACCTCCTGGAGAAATTGGTCTCGGGGAGTTTGACAGGTCCCAGCCGTGTGGATGTGTTTGGAATGTTGTGCCATAATCATCAGGGTGGAATCACACCTTGGGAGAAGTGTGGCCACACATCTTTTCTTCCAGGGAACGGGAGTGTGAAGCCCCCCAGGTCTCCTTTATTGCCATAAAATGGATATTTATAGACCGTTCCTGCAGCCTTGGGGGTACATTTGAAAGTAATAAAGTATTTTCACTCCATTCAGCTGCTCACGGAGGAGGGAATGTGTGTTTGTAGGATACTCAGGCTCTTTTGATGTGCTGTGAAGAAAGGAGTTACATCCTGCACCAGCCAGGAGAAATTCCTGCTTCATGAAACTTCCAAAACCAACAGGAAAAGGCAGCTCAGTGAAACTATCCCTCCTGAACTGGGAATTCAGGAGGCAACACTGGAGGGGGGGGGGTGGATTTCAAACCAAATTCTCAGAACTGCTCAGAAAGGCTTAAAAACATCAAAATAATTATTTTAGATGTGCAAAGATCACATTTTCCTTGTTGTTTTTCAGTGCCTCAAGGAGCACCTGGGCCATGTTTGAACTCTGCTGTGCCAGCCAAGTCTGGAGACTTCAAGTAAAACCTGGAATTCTTTGAACAAAATCCATGATTCTGGAAAGGCCACTTAAAGGACATCTGTCTCCCACCCTGAGGACACATGTCCTGGGAACGAGGAAGCAGGTGGATGAGGGATGATACAACTTCCATGGGAAAAGACTGGAGAGAGACTTTGGAAAAGGGCCTGGAGTGACAGGACAAAGGGGAATGGCTTCCCCCTGCCAGAGGGCAGGGATAGATGGGATATTGGGAAGGAATTTTGGTTGTGAAGGTGGGCAGGCCCTGGCACAGGCTGCCCAGAGAAGCTGTGGCTGCCCCATCCCTGGAAATGTCCAAGACCAGGTTGGAGCAACCTGGGTTAGTGGAAGGTGTCCCTGCCCATGGCAGGGGATGGTCTGGATGACCCTTAAAGGTCATTTAAACCACAGCTCAACCTCCCTGCTTGCCAGGCTGACTCAACAGGTGAGGTGGGGGTGAAGCCAAGGGTGTAGCTGGAAGCCTCATTTATCACCTCAGAAATGAGATTTTAGCTATGTCAAAATTGTTGTCTTGAGACACAGGGTTTTGAGGAAAACCCAAATTTTGGCCAGTAGAGTTGCTGTTTCTTTTAGTTTCATACCCCTCGAGCTCATCTGGTCCTCATGGAATGGGTTTAATGCAATGTCCAGGTCACCTGATGGATTTCTGAACATCTTTATTCTGTTTCCCTCCTTTTCCGTTCTTCTGCCTCTTCAGTCCAAGATCTGACCAGAGGCAATTCCCTTCCATCCTCACCCAGGGCCAGAGTTACCTCTACTGCCATCCAAGGAATCTTTTTCCAAGTTATCACAGAATCCCAGAAATATTCTGAGTTGGAAGGGACCCACAAGGTGAGGCCCTGGCACAGAGAAGCTGTGGCTGCCCCTGGATCCCTGCAAGTGTCCAAGGCCAGGTTGGAGCAACCTGGGCTAGTGGAAGGTGTCCCTGAAGGGGATGGTCTGGATGACCCTTAAAGGTCATTTAAACCACAGCTCGACCTCCCTGCTTGCCAGGCTGACTCAACAGGTGAGACCTGGGCTAGTGGAAGGTGTCTCAGCCCACGGCAGGGGTTGGAACTAGATGGTCTCTCAGGTCCCTCCAACCCAAACCAGCCCATGTCTCCATGAAAAGCTGGCACAGCTCCCGGCTGGGAAGCCCAGGGCTTGGTGACAAGGACTTACCACAGAAAGCTTCTTGAAACTTCTGGGTCAGCTTCTCGATGACGCTGTAGCTCTCCACATAGTCCACGTGGTCGTCCAGGGGCTGGCTGGCGATCTGCCTCAGCGTGGGCATGTCCACCCTGCCCACCCCGATGGCGAAGATCTCGATGCCGGCAGCCCTGGCACGGGCGGCCACGTCCTGCACCCCGTCCTGGGGCCGCCCGTCCGTCACCACGATGGCCACCTGCACACACAGAGGGCACTCGTGGGACACCAGGGCGGCGGCTGGGGGGTCAGAGCCACCCTGGGGGGCAGTGTGTGGGGAGGGGGAAGGGATGGGAGGAACCCCACGGAGGTGGTGGAGGGTGCTGGAGTCCCAGTGAGGACACTGTGCTCATATGGGGACAGGGCGCCTGGCTCATATGGGGACAGCTGCCCTATAACACCCCCAGCTCACAAAAAACAGCATATGGGGACAGTGAGGGGAAAAAAGGAATTAACAGCCCCAGCCTCCTGCTGGAGCCCCTAACACCCCCAGCTAGGGACAGCTGAGGACACTGCCCTATAACACCCCCAGCTCACAGGGACAGTGAGGACACTGCCCTATAACACCTCCCAGCTCACAGGGACAGTGAGGACACTGCCCTATAACACCTCCCAGCTCACAGGGACAGTGAGGACACTGCCCTATAACACCCCCCAACCCACAGGGACAGTGAGGACACTGCCCTATAACACCCCCAGCTCATATGGGGACAGTGAGGACACTGCCCTATAACACCCCCAGCTATATGAGGACACTGCCCTATAACACCCCTCAGCTCCTGCAGCCCCTGACCAGCTCAAACTGGCAGGGACAGTGAGGACACTGCCCCTCCCCCTGGCCTGGCCCCCCAGAGTGGCCAGTGGGCCCTGGGGGGTGGCCATGGGGCCCAGAGCAGCTGAACCCAAAGGCCCAGGTTTGCCCCATCCCTGCCCTCTGGCCGTGGGGGAGCTGCTCTGCCACCAGGTTCCAGTGGCAGCTTCACAATCCTCCTCTCCCTCTGCCTCCTTCTCTCTTCTTGCTCCCTCTGCTTCTCTTTCGCTGCCCCTTTCTTGATGCTCTGGGTGGCTTTGGGAGCTGGAGAGGTTGGATTTTGACTTAAGTGTTGTGGAGGGATTGAATTTTGACTTAAATCTTCTGGATTAGTCTGTGCTGGGTCAGGATTGTGGTGGAACATTTTTGTCCAGCTCGTGTGGTGCCCTTTTGCCACGTTCCCTTATTTTCCCCCCTAAATTAATAAAAATACCTCTTGGGATCAAGTCTGTGGCTTGTTCTCAAGTATAAAGAACCCTATTTATATATTTTAAAGTCAAACTCCTGGCTGAGCCCGTGATCCTGCAGCTCCCAGGGCTGGAGTGTCACACACCACTTGTGGAAAGGCTGGGGCAGCAAAAAAGCTCTCATGTTTCTAAAATTTAGGAGAAAGGAAATCCTGCCACCACTTCCCGATCTTCAGACACCACACAGGGCATTTTTCCACGTGGAGTTAGTTCCTCTCTGAACTGAAAAGGTTAAATGGAGGGAATGGCCTGAAGGTGAGGCAGGGGAGGGTCAGGTTGGGAAGTTTCTGTCTCTTCAGCCACCAGGTCATGCAGGCTCTGAGCTCAGGCACGAGAGCCTTTATTGCCTGGACTGAAATTTTAGATATCCCAGGCTAAAATATCAAGGTAAAATGAAGTAGAAATGAAAAAGGCAGAGTGGTTTTAGTTAATTAGTCAGGGTTGGAAATGATTTGTGACTCAAAAACATATATAAAGTAAGAGTGAAACCTGGGGAAAGTTCTGCAAGGTCACGAGCAGACAAGAGGCACGAATTTTAACCTCCCACCACCAGCTTCCCAAGGGAACGGCTGGAGCTGTGTCAGGGCAGGCTCAGGGTGGATCTCAGGCAAAGGTTCTTCCCCCAGAGGCTGGTTGGGCACTGCCCAGGCTCCCCAGGGCAGTGGGCACAGCCCCAAGGCTGCCAGAGCTGCAGGAGGGTTTGGCTGATCCTCTGGGGCACAGGGGGGACTCTTGGGGCTGGGCCTGTGCAGGGCTGAGGGTTGGACTGGATGGTCCTTGGGGGTCCCTTCCAGCTCAGCATATCCTGGGATTCTTCCAGGGATGTAACTGGTTTAATTAAGGGACAATGGGTGCATCTCACCCCTAAGGAAACCAAGGTAAAGGTGATTTCTTCATACACAAACTCCTCTTCAAGCCAAATTCCATCTTCATGAACACCAGCTGACACTCAGGACAGCTCTAATTCAACGTGGGACTTCAGGGAATCTCAGGAAGTGTCATGGAAACATCGTGAGATGAAGACTTGTCCACATTTTAATAGATGGAGAAGCTGGAGCAGAGAGAGGGGAAGAGCCTCAGGTCACACTGCGTGTCAGTGCCTGCCAGGATTTCTGATTCCCTCTCCCAGGATTTCTGATTCCCTGCCTGCCAGGATTTCTGATGTCCTATAAATCCACAATAAATCCTACCCCTGTTAACACCAGCATTAAATGGCAGCTGGTTTTAGCAGGAACTGGATTTCACCTTGGATTAGGTGATGCCCTGAACCGGTGGAAAGCCTCCAAGATTCCTGCTCCTGCTCCTGTTTTGTCCTTTTTTCCTTTTTATTTTTCTTCTGAGAGTGGCATTGTCACAAGACCTTAATTCTTGTTTTTTTGGCAATTCATCTGCTCCTGCCACTTCTCCTTACAACTGTTTTATATTGTGAGCCCACTGCCAACTTCAGATGGGATGTAATGCAGAATGGAGAAACAAAATCGGCAGCAGCAGGTGATCTGTGAAGCAAAAAAACCCTCCACATCACAAGCAAATACCCTCAGTAATACAGAAAGCAAAGAAACATCAAAAAGGCAGGAAAAAAAATCTGTCTGGCAGCAAGAGAGAGTTTGGCTGAGCCATCAGCTGGTCAGTGAGGCAGGATTTGCTGTTCTCTATGCCATGTGTGCTCTCCATCTTTCTGAAGATGAAAAAAGACCCACCAGCTGCTCAGTCAGGGTGGAAAAAAGTCCCCTTGGGGAAGGTCAGGAGTGTGATTCCCTGCCCCACACGTCCAAGGGGTGCAGGGAATGCAGGGGAAGAGGCTCCTTCCCCCTCTGCCCACCCTCCAGCTGATTATCCTGAGGTGAGAGGACCCCCAAGGATCATCCAGTCCAACTCCTGGCCCTGCCCAGGACACCCCAAAAATCCCCCCCTGTCCCTGAGAGCGTTGTGGAGAAGGAACTGCCATGGGATGGGAGCAGCTCCTGCTCCAGTGGCTCCGTGGTGTCCTGGGATTTGAACCATTTGGTCTGGGAGCTGTGAAGCTCCTCTGCACAGTTCCACTGGGGCTGCAGGAAGGTCATCAGATTGTCAGATCCCAGAATCCCAGACTGTGCTGAGCTGGAAGGGACCCCCAAGGCTCATGGAGTCCAACCCTCAGCCCTGCACAGGCCCAGCCCCAAGAGTCCCCCCCTGTGCCCCAGAGGATCAGCCAAACCCTCCTGCAGCTCTGGCAGCCTTGGGGCTGTGCCCACTGCCCTGGGGAGCCTGGGCAGTGCCCAACCAGCCTCTGGGGGAAGAACCTTTGCCTGAGATCCACCCTGAGCCTGCCCTGACACAGCTCCAGCCGTTCCCTTGCCACTGTCCCCTATCCCAGAGCAATCCCGCAGCACCAAAGCAATCCCCTGCCCCGCTCAGAGCTTTCCTGCTGTCCAAAATATGACCAAACCATGGAAAAACGTCGAGTTTTCCAATCTGTAAGTGCAGCTGTTTCCCTGCACTTCCGAAGGGCTGCACAGTCAAAAACTCCCAGCAGCGCCACAATTCCACAACTGGCTGCTTCCCGGGGGGGGAGGGAATAAATAAATTCAAGTTTATCTCTTCTAATTGCGGCCGAAATAAGGAGAAGGAGATTTAAGTGTGCGTTGTAGAGGGGAATGAAGGTGGTAAGGGAGGACTGGGGTTGTCCCTGGAGCGGGAGCAGAACCAGCCATGCAATGGATCCTCCTGCCAGGAGAGAGAGCCCTCGGCTCAGCTCTCAGCCCTCTGCCTCCTGCAAACCCTCCAGCGCTGCCAATTAGAGCTTTTCAAACCCAACCTGTCAGCAAACGAGATGTACCAGCGAGTCTCTCCTGCGAGAACAGCGCCCTGAGAACACGCTCCTGTCAGGAGCAGCGTCTGCCCCGAGTGTTTGGCACAGGAGGGAGGTGGGGGGTGTCCCCCCGCTATTTTCTGTCTAAATTAAGTGGGTTTCCAGCTTTAATGAGCTCCTTTCCATCTCCTTGTGGCAATCTTCACCTAAAGCTGAGCCCCAGAGACAGCCCGGGAGGTGTCTGGGAGCAGCATCCACACCCGGATCGTGTGGGGAAGATCTTCAGGATGCACCTGGGTGAAAAGCTACTCAAAATTCACGTCGCTTTCTGACCCGCTGTTGGGGAAAAACAAAACTTCGGGGGGCAAAGAGTCTGGATTTGGCATCAGGAATTAATCAGTGGAGAAAATGAACCAAGCACCAAGACCAACCAGCCTGTTTGGGACTACAGCCAGGACCAGGTGATACAGAAAGAGTGTAAGAAATAAAACCGGTATAAAAGGATTTTTGAGATCATATTTGGTTATCTAAATAATCAGGAAATCCTGATTTTTTTTTTCCCCCAAGTGTTACATATTTTTTCCCACATTCACCCTGCCAGCCTGAGTCAAGGTGAAAAAATGTCCTTTTTTTTTTTTTAATTATTATTTTTAAACCTACCTCCAAATTATTTGCAGTCTCGGGATCTCTGTAATTCTCTGTGTCGTGACCTTGTCTCATTTAAAAAGCTGAATCCTGGTATGTGCCTTGTTTGGGAAGGAGCAGCCACTGGATCCTGGAGAGGCTCTGCTGAGCTGGACTAAGTGATGTGAGGGGAATTAAGAAAGGCTGAACCTTTCTGTTGGCTCAGCTGAGCAGGATCTGCAGTTTTGCCCTAAGGAAGCTCAGAAATTCTGCTCTTCAAGGTCAAATCTTGCACTCGTTTTAACCAGCCAGTGAATTCCTGACTTTGTGGATCCCTCCCATGTTTGTTCTGTCACACAGAAATCCCCCGTGTTCTCGTGACACAATTTATTGCTGATTAACTGAGACACCAGAGGATTCCTGGGCATCCCCAGGTATCCCCACCTCGGGGCTGCTTGTGGAGACAATCCAGCAGCTGATGAGGTGGTGATGCCTAGTTATCCTCTCCACAACACGATGTTCTAACAGTGCTGAAAGGAGAATTGGGCAGAAACTCAAATAAACCCTTGATTTGCTCAGCAATTTGACAATTTATTGGTTGTTCTGCCTAAAAAAAAAAATAAGCTCCGAGTAATTGGGCCCCCCGTGGGTTTTGAGAAAGGTATGAACAGACTTTTCCCTGAGCTCCTGCAGAAACAAATAGTGCTTTTCCCTGCCCTGGGGTGACATTTGCTGCACAAAGCACAACACAGTATGGGATGTTTTGCCCAGTGTCCCACGCAGCTGAAAATCAGGATTTTCACAAGGTCTTGCTGGATTTCTGCAGTGGGAAGGAGCAAGGACCGTGTCCAGGGTTTCTGGAAGCTTCCCTAAATCTCTGCATCCTCCCAGGCAGGTGGTGGGGTCACCACCTGTGTCACAGAAGGGAAAAACCTTGCTGGACTTTAAGGCATAATGGAAAAAAAAAAAAAAAACACACACCAAAAATAACCAGGGAAGTGCAAGAAGTGCAAATGGTTGTGGAATTTTCCACCTTGGAAATATCCAAGAGCCATCAGGGTGTGGTCTTGTGCAACCAGCTCTGGGTGGCCCCACCTGGGCAATGGGACCTCCAGAGATCCTTTCCAACCCCAACCTCTCCGTGATTTTCTTTGCTCGGCTCCAAAGTAGAAAGAAAGAGGGGAAAATGCGGTGATTTTCTTTTTTCCCCTTAGTTTAATGCCTAGGAGAAATAACTCAAAAGACTGCTGCTGTTTTTCTGCCTTTTTTTTTAGGTGTCCAGGAAAGAAGATTTCAAGGAGATAAAGCAGCTTCAGAGTTCTTTGTGCTGCTGCCCACACAAACATTGGGATGACAGGGAAGAGCAAGGATGGGAAGAGAGTGTTGGCTGGGTTGTCTGGCAGCACAGATGCAGAGCAGACAAGAGCAGGAAAACAGTGCACAAAGAAAGGGGTTATTTAATGGTGTGGAAGAGATTCCTTAGATAAGGAAATCCAGCATTGTCATGGACAGCTCAGTGAAAATGTCTCTCCAATCCACAGGGATGGGCAGTGCTGTGTGTGAGGTGCCAACATGAGACAGGAATAAAAATCGAGGTTAATTCTGGAAGTATTATAATGGATATAAATATATATATAATTGTATAAATCAGGGCTGTGTGCCAGGCCTGACCCATGTGCCAGGCCTGACCTAAATATGGTCACAGTCTCTTAAAAGACATTGGGGAATTAGGTAAAGACAGCAGAAATAAAGAAATAGGGTGGGATTTCTGAGGGGCATGAATGGGTTGCACACCAGTCCTGGAGGAAAGTGGATCTAAAAGGATCCCATTATTTATTCCATTTGAAAGGTAAACAATAAGAAAACCGGCAAATTCAATGGGCTCTGCCTTCAGGCAACAGCACTGGGAGTCAAACTCCTCCTTCAGGATCCTTCGTTTGGGACCCGGGCACCATTCCAGGGGGAATGAGGAGCCCCAGGTTTCCTATTCCTTGATTTCCCCCAGGTTTCCTATTCCTTGATTTCCCCCAGCTCTGAGGGGAGGAGATGACTCCCAGCTCAGAGCCCTGGAGCTGTGTCAGGTCTGTGCTCTGTGTGGGATCGCTGGTGCCGTGGGAAGCACTGGAATTCTTTTCCAGCCATGAGTTCCTCATTGGAACAGATCCATGGAGCAGTTTTAACTCCCTTTGCTGGGCGTCTGCTCCCAGGCCAAATGTGGAGAAGAGAAGCCACCTTGGTGTCCACGAGTGTGTTTTCCCACTATTAAATCCTTTGCATGGATGAGGGTGGAAGGGATGGACCTGGGGAAGAGCTGCCTGGAGCTGTCAGGTCCTAATTAGTGGCAAATTAGCAACGGCCTGAAATTTCTGCCCACTTTTGGAAAGAAAGCTCTGTGCCCTGACTGGAACCCCTCAGCACCTTCATCCATCCAGAAAGGTGCTCAACAGCTTTGAGTGGATGTCTGATGACAGGAGACATGGAAATGAAAGCTATAATCATATTCCTGGTAAGAGCTGAGCTTCTCCAAGGGCAGGACCATCATCCAACTCTTTCTTAATTCCTACTTCATTTACTGTCACACAGTGAGCAGCTACTGCTGACGTTGTTGGAAGGAGGACCTTGGAACCCCTCTCCTGCTTGGAGCTTCTGGCCCATCTGGACATTGGAACAGCAATTAATGGAATGAGAGGAGAAATAATCTTTTTACAAGGTTATGTTGGAAGCAGTGAGAGGTAGATGTCTCTTTTGCCTCTCAGTGCTCAAGGACAGAAATGTTTCTGTGGTCTGGCATTCAAATAATTCAGGGTTTTTTTTATTTTATTTTATTTTTCTTTCTCTTAAGTCTCCAAGTTGAGCTTTGTTTTCAAGAAGAATTGAGAGGTTTGCACCTCCCAGAAGCTTGGAGCTTCTGGCCCTTCTAGACATTGGAACAACAATAGAATGAGATGAGAAATAATATTTTTACAAGGTTATGTTGGAAGCAGTGAGAGGTAAATTTGCCTCTCAATGCTCAAGAACAGAAATGTTTCTGTGCATTGACACATTGGGATTTTTTTTTTTTTTTTAAATTTTCTTTCTCTGAGTCTCAAAGCTGAGCTTTGTTTTCCAGAATCTTGTGGCTCAGGACACCCCTCAGCTCGTCCACTGTCATGTGCAGAATCTTTCCTTGGAACTCCCACAATTCCCAGAGCCCTGGCGAGCTCGTGTTCCATCATGGGAAGATACACCAAAAATACACTTTCAAATTTCTCTCAGCATCCTCACTGGTAGTACCAAGACCTATAAACCTGCCTGATCTTTTTTTTTTTTCCAGCTTCTATTCATTTCTTCCGCCTCGGCCCCATCGCTCTCCTCAAAAGGAAGCTCCCGAGAAACCACCCGGTTTCTTACGAAAAGAAAAACTTTTAATCCGCTTCAAGGAAAAGAAATTTTTAATTGGCTTACCTTGTTAAAATTGGGAGACCTCACCCTGCCCCCTTCTGAGTCACTGAAGGCCCTGCTGATGGCAAACTGGATGGCCAGGCCGGTCATGGTGCCCGTGGAGAGCGGCTCGATCCTCCTCACGGCCTGCAGGAGCCCGGCCTTGGTGTGGTAGGTCTGGAGGGAGAACTCGTTCTTGACGGCGCTGGCGTAGTTGATGACCCCCACCCTGGTGGAGTTGGGCCCCACGTCCAGCCCCTCGATCACGCGCGACACGAAGACTTTGATCTTCTCGAACTCGTGCGGGCGGACGCTGCGGGAGCTGTCGATGATGAACACCAGGTCCGTGGGTTTGGTCCTGCACAGGGTGCCTGCAACGGGGAAGGAGGGGAGGAGAAAAATCAAAATAGAACCAAAGTGTCCTGGGAGGGAAGAGAGTGGTCTTGGGAGAGCAGTGGCTGAGCAGAGAGGAGCAGGAAGCTTCAATCCTCTCTGGGGTCGTGGCATCTGGGACACCACGATCCATGTGGGTATTAATTGATTAGATGGGATCTCCATCAGGCATGACCAGAAACAGATTCTGCCTGTCTCAGAGAGCACTTGAACCTAATGATTCTAAATGTTCTTTATCCTTTCTTAGGAAAGCAAGTCCTGGTAGGTGACCAGTTGTCCCTGAGTCAGCAGTGCCCTGGCAGCCAGGAGGGCCAACCCTGTCCTGGGGGCATCAGGGAGGGGATTGTCCCGCTCTGCTCTGCCCTGGGGCAACCTCACCTCAACATTGGGGCAGTTTTGGGCACCACAATATAAGAAAGATCTGAAGCCATTGGAGAGTGTCCGAAGGAAGGCAATGAAGGGGGTGAAGGGCCTTAAGGGGAAGCTGCCTGAGGACACTGAGGGCACTTGGTGCGTTCAGCCTTGGTCTCTACCTCTTGTCACCCCAGGCTGTCACTGATGTCAGTAATGAAACCTTATCCACTTATGGCAGCAAAGAGGGGAGAGATAAAGCTGTGAACTGAATCCCAGAATGTGCTGAGCTGGAAGGGACCCCCAAGGATGATGGAGTCCAACCCTGAGCCCTGCACAGGCCCAGCCCCAAGAGTCCCCCCCTGTGCCCCAGAGGATCAGCCAAACCCTCCTGCAGCTCTGGCAGCCTTGGGGCTGTGCCCACTGCCCTGGGGAGCCTGGGCAGTGCCCAACCAGCCTCTGGGGGAAGAACCTTTGCCTGAGATCCACCCTGAGCCTGCCCTGACACAGCTCCAGCCGTTCCCTGGGGGCTGTCCCTGCTCCCCCAGAGCAGAGCTCAGTCCCTGCCCCTCCTCTGCCCCTGCCCAGGAATTGGAACTGCACTGAGGTCTCCCCTCAGTCTCCTCTGCTCCAGCTGAACACACCAAGTGCCCTCAGTGTCCTCACAGGCCTTCAAATCCAGGCCCTTCCCCATCTCTTTGCCCTCCTTTGGACACTCTCCAATGGCTCAATCCCTTCCCTCCATTGTGTCCCCCCAAACTGCCCCAATGTTGAAGTGAGGCCGCCCCAGGGCAGAGCAGAGCGGGACAATCCCCTCCCTGCTGCCCCAGGACAGGGTTGGCCCTCCTGGCTGCCAGGGCACTGCTGACTCAGGGACAACTGGCACCCACCAGGGCCCCTTTCCCGGCCCTGCTTTCCAGCCTCTCATTCCCAGTCTCTATGAACAGCCAGGGTTGCCCCATCCCAGGTGAAACCAGAGCCTGCACTTATGCACCAAACAAAGCCTGGGAAGGGGTTATGGAATTTCAGGCACCACCACCCTCATGGATATTAAGGAATGAGATGGGATCTCCGTCAGGCACGACCAGAACCAGGCACCAGGCTCAGCAGCTCCGGTTCAGCCGAGCATCGAAACACCGGATTAACCGACCACCTCAGCTGGAAAAACTCCTGGTTTTCACTTAATGGCACTGCCAGTAAACTCCTGTAAGACAGCCCAGGTTTGTGTCTGTGAACTGGGGTGGGAGAACACGACACAGAGCCGTGAACCCACATAATTGACAGTTAATCTCTCCAACCAAACATCCGCTGTGGAAAGGAGCTGGTGTGAACAGGAAGCATTAGCAGTGCAACAAGCTGAGTGACTATTACTATTATTTCTTTAATTTCCCATTTTCATGCTAGACATGGACACGTATGGACATGGACAAGCTCGAGGAGTGCTTGGACAATGCTTTCAGGGACAGGGTGGGATTGTTGGGGTGTCCTGTGCAGGGCCACAGGTTGGATTGGGTGATCCCTGTAGGTCCTTTCCAGCTCAGGATATTTTATGATTCTATGATTCTAAATCGAGACAAATATTTTGAACTGCAAACTGCGCCTTGGTTCGGTAGAAACAGGTTTAAGGCAGAGGTGGTGGATCGGTCTCTTGGCAGAAAAACACCATATCTGGCCGTGTTTTAACTGAAAATGTGTGTTGCCTTTGACAGGTTGTGTTTGGTAACACAGCCCGGGTTTGTGCCTGGGAGCTGGGGTGGGAGAACACGACACAGGGCTGTAAACCCACAGAACTGACACTTAATCTCTCCAACCCCACAAACATCCTCTGTGGAAAGGAGCTGGAAGCATTAGCAGTGCAACGAGCTGAGTGATTGTTATTATTATTTCTTTAAGCTCCCATTTTCCTGCTATTTTCCATCTTCATTTTCAACTGCGGCAAAACATAAAAAAAGGGCTGATATTTTTTTTTTATGGTTTTCCAAATGAATTGTCCCATTTTTTCCCCACCAGATCTACAGCATGCTGTTCTTTTAATTTTGTGCCATCATTTAGCCTGTCTCTACCAGGGCATCAAACACTCTGTTAATATTTGATTTCTGCAGCCAGGGACTACAGAAGTTACGGCATAAAGGAAATTTCTGTGGACAGATTTTTAAATGGGAGCTTTTTGGGCCAACAAATCTGTTCCAAATGATGACATAAATATTATAGCAAGTCCTCAGCGTGAAATCTAATGGAGCTTTCAGTCTTTTGGGCAGATAAAAATAAATACCCTGTGATATATCCATAAAGAATATAATCAGGTTTGTTTCCTGAGAGACACTAATGCTGAATCTGCCTCTGGCTCCCAGAAAGGTCTTGCTAAAGATGCTAAAGAAGGGAAGCAGGCAGTGGTCACTTTGTCAGATGCTCTAATTTCCTCTAAAATGCAATATAACCTTTTCCCATATGGATGACTTTCATTTTTCCCACTGTAATTTGTTGCACAGGAAGGAAAAATTCACTTGGTTGCGCCCATTTTACAGGTGAGAAATGAAGGTACAGAGAAAGGCTCCAAGTTTTGCAATCAGTCCCTGCAGAAATAAAGCCCAGCTTCCCCTTTGCCCATGTAGCTGATGAATCACCTCTGGATTTACTGACAAACCAAGGAGGAAAAGTTATTTTTTTTCCCTTAGGAATAGTTGGATCCAATAGAAATTTTGAAATATATCTATTTCTTTTTGCATGAAAGCTCTGTGATTTTGTCCTAAATAACATTTTCGACTTCTTTTTTTTTGAGAACAAAATATATTTCAGAGAAAGGAAGGGAAAAGAAGGGATATCAGGTGTGAGCTTTGGGATTTCAGCCTGTCTGCTCACAGGCCTTGATCCTTTCCAGGAGGTGACAGACAGGACACTTGCTCTGATTGACATCTTGGCTCAGCATAGTTTATTTAAAAGTTGAATTAAACCAGAAATAAAATGTCCTTTTTAAAAAAAAAAATATCCACACTAGGAATTATGCAGGAATAGCTGAACTTTATGCCCTGATTTAGCAGAAAATATCTTTTATGGCATCTTTGCCATATTCATTCCAAGAGCAGGAAAGCTGCTGAGTAACCCAGACCTACAAGGAGTTTATTTTAGAAGTGGCAGAAGGGCTGAGCTGAATGCCTGCTCTGTTTAATTTCCTGACTTCAGTAGCACAGCAAAGATAACTCTCCCTGCCCAAATTGCTGAGGAGAAACGGGTCAGTGTAGCAGAAATCTCCCTCCGTGAGCAGCAGATAACACTGAAGTCCCCGTCACACCTGCTTGACAGCCCTCAGCCTGCCCACAAATGTCTGCTCTGCAGCAGCACAAGACCATTCCAACGGTTTTTTAATACCCCAAAGTAAGTTTGGCCTTGGCTGCCTCTCTGGCAGTGAGTTGTCCAGGCTTCCTGGAGGCCCTGGAAGGTGCTCCCCAGGAGCAGACCCTGCAGCCCTTGCCTTGGTGTCCAGCACTTGCTGACATGAACTGGGAGTTAGAGCCATGCGAGCTACAGAGCAGGCAGCTCCCCTCCCTCCTGGCTGCCCTACACCCCGCTTGGAAAGTCAAACAGAGCAGGATTTTGCTCAGGATGAAGGAAAACGTAGGAAAGTCCTGCTCTCATCAGCCTCATCGACCTGAGCCAGACCTTGCTGCCCGGGGAGGTGACCCCGGCTGAGCGGGGGGATCTGGCCAACTCCTCCTCCAGCTCCTGGCCAGACCCTCCTCGAGGAGCTGTGGAGAGGAGCGGTTTTGGAAGGCACAGGAGAAGTTCTGGGAGGCAGAGGACAGCCCTTCTCCCACCTGGGCCTTCTCCAGCCAGGCCCAGGAGTCCCGTGGCTGCCGCCCCGGGGACTCGGGGTGAGCCGGTGCCACCTCGCTGTCCCTCAGTGCACACTGAGGTCATGGACCAGCCAGAAGCAAACCCAGCTCCAGCTCCTGCTGCCTTGGGAGCGCAGTTGGGAAAGTTCCTTCGCTTCCCTGGCTGATGTTGGGTGTTCCCTCTCCCTTCTCCTCCTTCCCAGTGCCGGCACAAGTGGCAGAGGCTGAGGACCCGACGCGCCCCCCACTCACCTCTGGGCTGCAGAGGGGCCCCGCACACGGTGTAGCTCTGGAGGAGGAGCAGTAAAGAGAGCAGCAAGGCAGAGAAAATCCTGTCCATGGCTGTGGAGGAGCTGGAGGCGGGATGGGGAGTGGAGAGCAGGAGCCTTGGCCCAGAGGTATTAACCTGCCCTTCATCGAGCCAGCCCCTGACACGTGTGAAGCGCCGGGGGGGCTCCGAGGGGAGAGGGACGAGGGAGAAAACCCTGCCCCAAGGTGGGGAGGGGGGGATGTCCAGCCCTGCCTGCCCCCATTCCCTCCACAATGGCGTCATTGCTGCTGGAAGGGGATGGGGAGCTATAAAAGAGCCGCAGCAGGATGGTATGTGGGGAATCTGGGACCGTAACAGTGGGACCAGTGAGCCCAGCCCTGGGGAACTGGGCTTCACCTGTCAATCAGCAGCTCCTGGCCACAAACCCTGGGCTGTGCCACGGGCTGTGGTGTGTCAGGCTGGTGTCCTTCCTCTGGCAAAGCCCAGGGAAGGGGGGGAATGGGATCAGCATCACACAAATCACCTCTCAGTCCCCACGTGTGCTGGAAACCAGCCCGTGGGACTGGGGGGCTTTGCTACCTTGGCTTTGTCTGAGGGGGAATGCTCAGGGGCAGAGGAAGAGGAGAGGAAGGCTTGGGCAGGCACAGGAGAAAGTGTGTGATGCAGAATAAGTTTCTTCCTGCAGGGAACAGTTCCTTCTCTGTGAGGTTGTGCCCCTGTGCAGCAGAGCAGGGAGGGGAAAGGGCTCAGGAGCCTAAACTGGATAAATAGAGAGGGAACTCGGGACAGGCAAACAGATCAGGAGCTGGATTTAGTTTTCCAGTGCAGCGTTCAGGTCTGTACACAGGAGGGAGATGCAGCTCCTGCCACAAAAAGCCAATAATCTGAGTTAACAAACAAGACTGATGATGCTGCAAGTTGAGCTGAAATCCAGTGTTTTCTTTGTGGGAGAGCAGCAGGGAGATTTGGTACCAGGGTAAGAGGAATTTAATGATGGGTTGGTCACAAAGCAGTGCATCTGTTTTCTTCTTTTTAACTACTGTTTTACACCATCAGCTGATTAAAGCCCTTCTCCTCTGATGGATTAATCTTTGCTCACCTTTCCAGCCACACACCCTTGGATCAATCAGCCATTTAATCTGAGTTGTGTTAGTGCAGTGCCAGGCAAACCACCTTTAACTCAAAGCCCAGTTTCTCTTCCCTTATCCAAAGTCTCTCTTTACTCCAAAAGCTCTTCAACAGAGCCCAAGAGCTCCTGTGGAGAAAAGCTCTTTGATTAGGGAGAAAAAGGACCTGTCCTTAGTGAAGCTGCCAGGCTGCTCTGAACCCTTTCAACATGAAAAGTGTTAATTAAAATACTGAAAGATGGTGAGGTCCTCATGCAAAACCAGCATGGGTTTGTCCCACTGTCTTCCCAGGTACAAACCATCAATCACAGGCTTTCAGCAATCTCTGGATGGAAAATTTTAGCCAGAAGGAACAAATGTTTCAGAGGAGGGACGGGGCAGCTCTGCTGGAAGGAAAGGCTGGGAGAATTGGGATTGTTCAGCCTGGAGAAAGGAGGCTTCAAGGTGACCTAATTGTGGCCTTCCAGGGCCTGAAGGAGCTACAAGGAAGATGGAGGGAAATTTTACATGGACTTGGAGTGCCAGGACAAGGGGGAATGGCTTCACACTGAAGGAAAACAGAGTTAGGTGGGATATTGGGAAGAAATTCTTGTCTGTGAGGGTGGGGAGGCCCTGGGCCAGGTTGCCCAGAGAAGCTGTGGCTGCCCTCGGATCCCTGGAAGTGTCCAAGGCCAGCTTGGAGCAGCCTGGGCTAGTGGGAGGTGTCCCTGCCCATGGCAGGGGGTTGGAATTACATTTCAAAGTCCCTTCCAACCCCAACCAGTCTGTGATTCTGTGATGAACATGATTACATTTATGTGTTTATATATATATATATATATATATATATATATATATATATATATATAAAACTATGTGTATATACACACACATGCAGGCACATGACCCCTCTATTCAAGCCTTTCATGGATGTGTTTATAAAATCATGAATTTTGATGAGTGCTAATATAAATAAATATATATATATATACTATTCACTGCTATCCTTGTGTGTTTTCATTCGCAGAGCTACATTTTCTCCACAGATATATAGAACACCTACACCCTCACATTTACAACTATTAGGAGACAAAGTGAAATAACAGCCTAAAATTTGGGAAGCTTTGCCCCCGAGCTCTCCATGATGAGGTTTCTCTGTCACTCTGCCCTGCAGACAAGGATCTCTTGGTGCAGACAGTGCTTACTGGCCATGAATAGGGATCATTCAGAGCCCTCCATAAATGAAGCCTCTATGGCTGTTCTTGCCGAGGAAAATATAAAGTTTCTCTGTGTCATTTTGCTGTTAATTAGCAAAGGAAGATAAATACATTTCAGGTGAATATTTTCACTAGCAGAGCTTGTGGCACACAAGCAGCATTAAAGCTTTGAAAGTCCTGTGAAGGGCAAAGGTGTGCTGGGTACTCAGGCCTGCGTTTCTGCCTCTGTAAAAGCACTGTTTGTTTGGAAAATATGAAACATAATTTTTCCCCCCGGCCCCCGAAAAATGCAAACACGGGGTCCAATATTTTCGAGAGGAAAATATGCATTTAAAAGCTCTTCCCCAGCCTGGTTGAAACATAAACAGACAAACCATTAATGGCCAGTGCTGGCCCCAGGGTGGCAGAGCTGCTCTTGGGGGTTTCACGTGTCCTGGCACAAGGAGGGTTTGCCTCTCCTCCAACACAGCCACGGCTCCTGATTTGAAAAGGACTGATTTTTAAATATCAGATCCCCTCTTTCCTCCCTTCTTCCAAGAGATCCTGGTCCCACCTTGCTCATGCTGAAGTCAAGTGGTTCAGACTCTCCTTGTGCTGGGCACTGGTGGGGCCACACCTCGAATCCTGGGGGCAGTTTTGGGCCCCTCATGACAAGGAAGACATTGAGGGGCTGGAGCGTGTCCAGGGAAGGATCTGGAGCAGCAGGAGCAGCTGAGGGAGCTGGGGGGGCTCAGCCTGGAGAAAAGGAGGCTCAGGGGGGACCTTCTGGCTCTGCAACCCCCTGACAGGAGGGGGGAGCCTGGGGGGGGTCGGGCTCTGCTCCCAGGGAACAAGGGACAGGAGGAGAGGGAACAGCCTCCAGCTGCACCAGAGGATGTTCAGATTGGATATTGGGAAAATTTCTTCAGGGAAGAGGCTATAAAGCACCAGAACAGGTTGCTCAGGGAAGTGCTGGAGTCCCCATCCCTGAAGGAGTTCAAAAAAGCGTGGATGTGGCACTTGAGGACGTAGTTTAGTGGTGAACTCAGTGATGGTGCTGGGCTGACAGCTGGACTTGATCTCAGAGGTCTTTCCCAACCTTAACAATTCCAGGGTGGGGTCAGGAGATGCAGCTTGTCCTCCCCAGCATGACCAACATCATCCTCTGCACCCAGCCAAGAGAGAGGTTTGGTTTTCCTTCCCTGGCTGCTCCTCAGAGCTCTGGGTGATGCCCCCCAAATTCCACTGTGCTGCACCTTCCTTTGGATCCTTTATTTTACTAACAACCTTTTCCTAGTTTGGAAAATCCCGACGACAAAATTCATTCTTTGAAGTGTCTCTGACACTTCACTCTTTGAAGTGTCAAATCTGCCAGCCTTGGGCCAGGCCAGGAAAGAGCAAAGCCCAGTTTAAGTCCTGAAAGTACTAAAACCCAAGCACATCTTAATACAGACAATATTAGAGCTGGGAGAGGTGGTAACTTCTCATTTGTCATCAGACAAACAAATCTGATGGCATAAAACTCTCTAAATGCAGATTCTTTATCACTGTATGCAAAACACTTCACAGGAATATTGCTCAGATGGGCAAAGCCGAGAAAAATGACATTTTATTTTCAATACCTTGTTTTGATTTGGCATTTCACTCGTGCCGTTTGTTTTGCTCACGTTTTTATTTTCAAACCTGTGTTTTAGTGCTGTATTTCCATATTTCCAATAAACACCTCGCGATTCCATTTAATACCTCGGTGCAAATTTCACACTGCAACAAATCAAACCCCTGAGGGGCTTCCACGGAAATGACCCAGAAGAATGGGAAAGTTTTCGGGGGGGGGGGAAGGAAATCAAAATTTGGGGATCTCAAGATGTTTCCAGACTTCCAGCAGAGCTCAAGCACAAGGCAGGAGGAGAGGAAATCACCTCCAGTTGTGCCAGGGGAGGTTTAGATGGGATATATTAAGAAAAATTTCTTCTTGGAAAGGGTGGTCAAACATTGGCCCAGCTGCCCAGGGCAGTGGTGGAGTCCCCATCCCTGGAAGTGTCCAAAAACACCACGTGGATGTGGCACTTCAGGCCGTGGTTTAGTGATGAACATGGTGGTGGGGAATGATTGGTTGGACTCGATGATCTTAGAGGTCTTTTCCAATCTTTTAAAATATTGCATTTTTCTTTATCTTTTTTTTTTTTTTCCCAAAAGCCCAGTGTTTGTAGCCCTGGCCCACCAACCCTTCTCAGAAGGGATCTGGAGGGTGGCTGAGTCCCTCTGGTTGGGAAGGACAAGCAGCCAAATTCTGAGTGGTTTGCTGTTGATTCTTATTTCCTTCCAAACAAACCTGTTGGTCGTAGTAAACACAACTTTCCTGCCCTCCAGCCATCAGAAAACTCCAAGGTTTAGCAAAATTCTCCATCATTTCTTGCCCATTTCAGGCTCCCTTTGATGTTCCCAGGTTGAGTGTTCCTGAGCTGCATTCCCAGCTCCATTTCCCACCCACTCAGAGAAACGGTGACAAAAAGTGCCTTTTAGTCCAAGCTCCGATTGTTGTCTTTTATTTATTTTCTATTTTGGTTTGGCACAGTGGAGGGGGGGTCTCTCCCAACCTGTTTCATTCCCATAAAGGGTATTTACTGCACCCCTGTACTGGGACTGTGGTATTTCCAGCATTGGGTGAGTGCAAAGCATAAAACAAATGATGTAAAGGGTGAAGGGCTGGGGAGACATGAATGGCTTTAAATATAACCCTTCCAACAGCCCAGGATCAAAGGAACTGCTGTTTATCCTTTAAGCTGCAAATAGCTGGCAAATATCCTCGTGCTCTGATGCTGTAAATAGTAAATGCTGTTTATGGCTGGGGCATGTTTATGTATTTTATGGGTCACACTTATTTCAGAGGGATCAGTTTTATTTGCCATGTTAACCATGCTCACATATTCCACCCCCCGTCCCGGGACTGAGTTGCCTCCTGGGCACTATTCCTGGCTCTCCTGCTGAGCACCTGCAGCTCAGGTCCTCCCTCTGGGCCTGGAATTCTCCACCTGTGCAGGGACACAGTTCTGGGCTGGCCCAGGAGCCCCTGAGGTGGTTTCTGTCCTGCAAGTGGCTTGAAGGGCCAGTTTGGGGCACCAGGGTATAAGAAAGGCCTAAAGCTGTCAGAGAGCAACCAAAGGAGGGACATGAGGATGGTGAAGGGTCTGGAGAGGCCACCCAAGCAGTGATGGAGGGCACTTGGTGTGTTCAGCTGGAGCAGAGGAGACTGAGGGGAGACCTCAGTGCAGTTCCAATTCCTGGGCAGGGGCAGAGGAGGGGCAGGGACTGAGCTCTGCTCTGGGGGAGCAGGGACAGCAGCCAGGGAACGGCTGGAGCTGTGTCAGGGCAGGCTCAGGGTGGATCTCAGGCAAAGGTTCTTCCCCCAGAGGCTGGTTGGGCACTGCCCAGGCTCCCCAGGGCAGTGGGCACAGCCCCAAGGCTGCCAGAGCTGCAGGAGGGTTTGGCTGATCCTCTGGGGCACAGGGGGTGACTCTTGGGGCTGGGCCTGTGCAGGGCTCAGGGTTGGACTCCATCATCCTTGGGGGTCCCTCCCAGCTCAGCATATTCTGGGATTCTGTGAATGGAAGAGCTCTATAACACTGGCCAGTTCTGAAGGTGGTCTCTGTGTGGGCAGCTCGTTTTCTCTGAGGTGAATGAGCCAAAATAGCTGCTGGATTAAAGCAAACCACACCAAAGGATCAGGGTAGAAATCATAAAGTCCTTGAATTGTTTGGGTTGGAAGGGACCTTAAAGCCCATCCCATTCCACCCCCTGCCATGGTCAGGGACACCTCCCACTATCCAGGTTGCTCCAAGTCCCATCCAGCCTGGCCTTGGACACTTCCAGTGAGATGTAGTAATAAAGACTCTGGGATCACCCAGGAAGAGGAGCATCATTATAAAATAACTTTCACTGACAGAAATGTCCCAACCCCCCTGTGAGCAGACACATGGGTGAGGGAGTTCCTCAGCTGGAGCCCGTGGGGGCTCCTGGGCTGATGGATGAGTGTGAAAGCAAAAGAAAAGGCTTTGGTTGATGCATCACCACACTGCCAGTTTGTGTCACCCTGGGCCCACCACTGGGGACAGCACTTGCAGCGACTTCATTTGACTGCCACAAGTGAGTAATTATCTTAATGAACTGTCTGCAAGGAGTGAAGCCCTCGCATGTGCTCTGATTGAAACAATTACAGCAGTGCCTGTGCCAGGCTCGGGGGGTTGGACCCTGGGAGCTTTAGAGGGGTCATTCAAACCATCAGGAACCAAGGCAGCCTGAACCCAAGACACACAGCCCCTGTGGTGCAGGACACTGTGCCGTGACAGCCTCCTGGAGACATTCCACACATCCATCAGCCGGGATTCCCCTGCTCCAGGGCCAGGCAGCCCACGGGCTACAGCAGCTCCAGGAGGTACCAGGGAATGCTGCCAAGCTGCTGCCTCTGCCCTCTTCAAGGTCTGTTTATACTCAGGCTGGGGGAGGCCTTTCCATCACAGTGGACACTCTGGCTCGACCCGCCCAGCTCTGACTATGGTGCATTACACATCGTTTTCCCCAGGTTTCCAGCAGCTCCCTCACATTCCCAGATGCCATTTCCAAGTCTGAAAGAAGCCAGCACCAGAAAAATGCCTCCAATCCTCCCCAGGCTTTACTGGCACTGGATTCTCTGCCAGCTTTGGCACTGTTCAGCTTCCAGCAGGATTTGTAGAATCAGCTTGACTGTTTCCACTTTAGAAATGTAGAATCAGTTTTCCATGTCAAAGAGTTTCTTACAGAAAAAGGGGTGGCCTGGATTGCTGGAGCAACATGTGCTGCTTCCATCAGAAGGAAACATTTCCCACCAGGGCACAGGTTTATCAAACGTTGGACCAAAGGGCTGGGAATGGGGCATGGGAGCACTTCCAGCATCTAACATAAAGCACAGTGGTGAACTTGGTGGTGG
The DNA here is from genome assembly GCF_003945595.2 of Pipra filicauda. NCBI lineage: Eukaryota > Metazoa > Chordata > Aves > Passeriformes > Pipridae > Pipra > Pipra filicauda. Next base: position 84,440 of record NW_024104802.1, on the reverse strand, counting down.
TGCCACGTTGATGGTTGGACTTGGTGATCTCAGAGGTTCTTTTCCAACCTTAATGATTCTGTAATTGTAAAGCAAAAAGCCCCTTTTCCACTGGAGCTTTTGCTCTGGGTCAGATGGGTGGAAAGCTCCAAGGTCAGTCAGGTCATCTGATGGACACCTCTGGAGTCCTGGAGCATCTCCACCTCCATGAGATGTTGCTGGTTTGGTCAAGACCCTCTGTCTTATCTGTCCTGTCATTGCTGAGATCATCAGCTCAATCTACTCCCTCCATGAAAGAAATATCATCAGCTCAATCTTCTCTCTCCATGAAAGATCATCAGCTCAGTCTCCTCTCTCCATCAAAGAAAGATCATCAGCTCAGTCTCCTCTCTCCATCAAAGAAAGATCATCAGCTCAGTCTGCTCTCTCCATCACCTCCATCTCCTCTCTCCATCAAAGAATTGCTGCTCATTTCTCCTCTGCACTGGAAAACTAAAAGCAACATGTGGAGCAGCACTGAACATATTTGTGTGAGCTGGTTCTCAGCCTGTATTTGAGACTCACCTCAGTAAATCAGTTTGGAGAAGAAAAAGCAGTGCAACAGAGGCATATTAAAAAGAGTCTTTTATCAGGCTCAAACCCAGCATTGATAGTGCCACGGTCTGACTTATTGAGAGGTTTGGGACAGCTTGTGCTCAGTTTGTGTTGGCCAAGTCCCCCAATATTTCAGAAAACCAAAACCACTTCCCGTCTCGAGCTCAGCCTCTGACCTGGCTGGAAGCTCACAATAAATCTATACATTTTATCACATTTCAGGGGGTTTGGAGCCAGGCTTTCTTGGGAAACTACTCTGAGCCCTTGGAGAGAAAACACTGCCCAGCAGAAGGATGGACTGGCTTGGTCCGAGCCAGAGAACATTGGGTTCAGTAAAGAAAGCTCCTGGTACATCTTGAGACAAATCCCAGCTCTGCAAAGATTGTGTTGAACATCCTTGAACTGCTTTAGCTGGATTAGCAGAGTCCAGTAAACCAGGAGGCTCAGGGAATGATTTATCCTGCTGCAGGAACTAAACAGCCCAGAGCATTGTTAATGGGAGTTTAATTAGAGGTGGAATTTGAACTGTTTAAAGGGATGGAGAAGGATTTTTAGCCTGATTTAGCTGGATCACATTGAAGAACCCTCTTCTGGTTTAGGAACCAAGGGAATGGGAGCCAACAATATCTTGGGCAGACCCAGTCACTGGGGTCAGCCCTGGCAGTGGAAGGAGCCTGGTGACGATGTCCCAGTGCTGGGGGGGTTGTCACACACCAGCTCAGCACCTACAGGCTCTGCTGAGGAACCTTTAGGGCAGGACTGTGCTTCCAAAAACTCCCCAAATTACCAAGAGAAGCTCCACCCAGTTATCCCATCCCATGGCCTCCTCCAGCCCTGCCTTTGGGCTGGGGAGAAGTGAGCAGCAGCTGCAGCCTGGTCTTCAGGACTAAGACCAAGAGGGCTTGTCTGGAAGGTTCTGGAGCCTATTGATTATTCAGAATTAAAGGTAATGTTTTATCTCTCCACATAATAAAGCAGGAGACTGGGCTGGACCTTGATGCATAAAGCTGGGCTCTTCACACTCCTCTGCCAGGTTTCCTGGGTGGATTTTGGGTTGGTCCCTCGCTCTTTGGTCCCAATTGCCACATTTAGGATCAGAGGAATTATTTTCTGCCTTGAAGAATTTGAGTGGTTGGTACTTTTGTGGGTGATTTTTTTGTACCTTTTGTGTGTTTTTGTGGATGATTTGAAGCATATTTAAAAGCACTGGAGCTATTAAGGTGTCATCGTGGTGCTGCCTTCCAGACTTCATGGCTGGTTTTGAGTATCCTGGTTCCCAGAACGTGGAAGATGAAGCACAGAGAAAGGGAGTCATCCTTTCTTTTCAGTGATGAGAAAACCAGCTCAAAAGTGCCTAACCAACATCATTATCTCCATCCCCATATGCATAAATACACACCCAGTGAAAAGACCACGGGGCAGCACCACACTTCTTATTTATTCTTTGCAAATATTCCCTCAAATCTTGTTGGTTTGTTTTGTTTCAGGCTGTGATCCAAGCTGGGGATGATGCTGGAATAGTTATTACTGAGCAAACCACACTTCCCTACTGAGCTGTTTTAAAAAAGCAGATAACAATCCCAAGTAGATGAGAGGTACCTGGAATTTGGTCTCTGCTCTGTGCACAGTCAGTTTGAACATGCCATAGATCTTTCTCACACATAGAAGAGGAAGGATGGAGGAAGATTTTTAGATAAAATTACCAGACTTGCTGTTAAAAATACCAATTTTTCCTTTGCAAGCAGCACACACACGTGATAACATCACCCCAAGGTCAAAGCACCAGTTTTTGCTAATTTTTTTTTTCCCAGGAAGCAAATTATTGCTTCCTAAAAAAAAGGAAGGACACCACGATTCAGAAATCAGACCCCAGCAGGCAGAAATCAGACAGCAAAGTGGTGAAGCCATTAACATTTTTTTTTTAATTGAAACTCATCTTTCAAGTCACACTAAAAGCAAAATAAAATATGCAGTCACTCAGGTATAAAATGGCAGAGCAACACTGTGAGCACCCCAGTGTGTTGGATGGATTCATGGGAAGCAGACAGGATGAGAGCTGGGTCATAATTCAGGGGAGATCTTCATTCTCCTGATGCTCCCTTTGCCACTGGGTCTGGCTAGCACAGCTTCAGGGCTGGGCTGTGGCACAGAAAAGCTTCTCCCCCATTTCCCCCCCCATGCCACTCCCAAAATATCTCAGTTATGTGGGAGACAGACGAGAAGCAGCATCTCCCTGCAGAAAGCAGGGCCAGGAGGGGCTCAGGCAGTGCCTGCACGTCCCAGCAGCCCCGGGGCAGAGCCAGGCTTGGGAATCTCTGCAGGGCCTGGAGCCCAGGCTGGTAAAATGAGCAAGAAATGAGAGTCAAAATGCCAGTGTGGGACAAGGCATCAAATCCCCCCACTCTGCAGGATCACCCAGTGGGCTGGATCACCCAGCTGGGGTCATGGAGCTGCTCCAGAGCGAGGATTCCTCAGTGGGACTATCTGACAGCAGGGGAAGAGGCACCAGCAGCAGCACTGATGTGGTTTGCTCCCCAGAACAGAGCTTAGATTGTCACATAGGGTGGTGGGGACTCCTTGGCAGGCAACTCCAAGGCTTCCTCATAGGATGGCAGTACAGCCTGGAAGAGAAGACCATCAGTTATGCTCTGGGTTTGATCTTGGACGTGTTTCTCCAGCTGGTTCAAAGCTGGGTAAAAGAGCCCCGTGGGCTGTAGGACATGAAGGGCAGGAATCCAGCAGAGTTAGAGGAGCAGCAGCACTTTAGAACCACTTTGCTGCCAGTCCCACCTCCATGTCCTGAAGAAAGCAATGGTGCAAGAGCCTCTGATGTGCAGAATATCAGGCAAGCAGCTGAGCTCAGGGCACTGCAGAGGGCACAGCAGGGGCACAGGCTGCTGGCAAGGCAAGGCTCAGCCTAGTTCCCAAGTTTCAGCGAGACAAACCCCTACATTTATCATTCCATATCCTTCCTCTCTGCTTCTCACCCATCTTTACAGGATTAAAGATCTTGGAGACCTCACAGAAGTTCCCAACTTCCAGTGGGCACAGCACCAAAGCTGCCAGAGCTCCAGGAGGGTTTGGGCAGGGTGGGATTGTTGGGGTGTCTGGGCAGGGCCAGGAGTTGACTGGGTGGTCCCTGGGGATCCCTCCCAGCTCAGGACATTCCATGAGTCAATAATTTTCCATCGTATCAGAGCAGCTGGATGCTGCTCATAGACAGATCACCACTAGCCCGAGGAGGGACACTGAGATTCATTAATTATCAAATCATTAAGGCGAAGGGCAATGCACCAAATCACTGTGAAAGGTGAAGACAAGCTTCATTTTAAACCCTCTTGGACACACAGAACCCAAAGTTCAGCTGAAATTAAACCCACAGCTCTGGCTCAGAGATTACAAGTGATCTATTCCCATTTATCTGCTGTGGCTCAGAGATTACAAGTGATATATTCCCATTTATCTGCTGTGCCTGAAGCCTGAGCTGCAGGTTCCTTGCAGAGTCCACTGGAAGATTTAATACAAAAATAATGTATATGTAATATATACAGTATAATATAATTGGAAACTGGTTTTTAGGACCTGTCCGTGCACATTTGAAGGGTTAAACTCTCTCTCAGACCACCAGAGAAGCACAAGGAAGGGTCTCCATGGACCTCATGAGTCTGAAATGTGATTTTTTTAAATCTAAAGGAGTTTTCCTCACCTTTTCAACTGCTTGTGGGTCGACTTTCACCTCCTCTCTCTTGCTGGCTTTGATGTACTTAAAGCAGCTCAGCACACATTTGAACATATAGGCCTAAAAAAAAAAGGGGAAAATGGCATTTTTCCATTGCATTGCAGGTCAACAAGAACATTCCCACTTTTGCCATCAGCCTGATGTTGTCCCAGTCTCTTCTCTGGAGGCAGAAGTTTGGGATTCTGGGTCCCAGGGCCTTCAATCAGTCTCTGTCCATCCTTCAGTAGGAAGGTGGGAACTCCATGGATCCAGAACAGAACAGAGGGGTGGGACTACGACTGGTAATGACATTAAATACAATATTTAAAGCTCATAAAATATAATGTTTAAAGCTCATAAAATATAATGTTTAAAGCACATTAAATACCATGTTTAAAGCACATTAAATATCATGTTTAAAGCACATTAAATATCATGTTTAAAGCGTATTAAATATAATGTTTCAAGCATATTAAATATAATTTTTAAAGCATATAAAGTTTCAAGTTTTTAAATATAAATTTTCAAGCCCAATTGAAGATGTTTAAAGCACATTAAATACAATGTCTGTGACCTCTGAGAGCACAGTGTCACCAGGAGGAAAGGAAGGCACATTTTAATGTTATTTTTCCGAGCAGGCTGCAAAGCCTGGATGTCTCAAAAAGCACCTTGGGCACAACATCCACCCTCCAGAGATCCAAGGCTCCATGGCCAACTAGGACTGACCCAAAAAGGCAGTTTATCCCACCAAATCCTGTCCTTGCAACAGTTACACTTCCCTGACAGGACCTCCTTGCACCTCCCCGGGTTCTGAGATGCAATAAATAGAGCTTTTCTTGGAAAAATGGCTCGATTGATGGGTTGTGGCAGCTGAAAATAAGCAAAGTCTGTGTAACATCCCCTGTTAAATCAATATTTTGCCTCCTCTGTGCAGCAAGAGTCGTGTGCCTCTTGTTTTTGTTGGCCTGGGGCTCCACTGTGGCCTTTGCACAGGAACACAGGGGGTTGTATGTCCCGAAAAGCAGCCCAGGATTTCCCGGGACAATGGGGGCTGTGGGGCTTGGCACAAAGGCAAGACAAGGAATGGGCCCAAGGAGGGAGGGTCTGGCTGGAGGAATCCATCTCTCCGAGGCCCTCGGGGATGAGGAGGCAAAGCCAAGCCTGGAGCATCTTTAGGGGATGCTGCAAAAACCTTCCTGCCTCCGAAAGCTTCCTCGGACAGGGAGGGAATGGGGGAGACACTGGAGGCATCAAACTGTGGGGAAACCTCCACTCAGCCAGGAAAGAAAGCCCAGGAAAATAACATAGAATGGAATAAAATGGAATAGAACAAAATGGAGTAGAACGGAATAAAATGGAATAAAATAGAATAGAATAAAATGGAATAAACCAGAATACAATAGAATAAAATACAATAAAATAGAATAGAATAAACTGGAATAGAACAAAATGGAATAAAATAGAATAGAATAAAATGGAATAAAACAGAATAGAATAAAACAGAATAGAATAGAATAAAATAAAATACAATAAAATAGAGTAGAATAAAGTGGAATAGAATAAGATAGAATAGCATAAAATGGAATAGAATAGAATAATATAAAATAAAATGAAATTACATAAAATGAAATAAAATAAAATAAATAAAATAAAATGAAATAAAATGAAATAAAATAAAATGAAATGAAATAAAATAAAATAAAATAAATAAAATAAATAAAATCAAATAGAATAAAATAATGCAGCAAAAGAATCCATTCTTTGGGTTTGCTTCTGGAGGAGTTTGCTGCAGTGCCAAGCAATGAGTTCAGTGACTCCTGCAAGCAATTGCAAGTTTTAGCAGATCTGTTAGTACAGAGCTTATCTAAGGCAGGCAGAGACCTCGGGCTCGTCCAAACCCACTCCTGAATCACTGCAGGACACCCTTCTCCACACTGGAGTGGAGAGGGGAAACTCCTCTGGCAGTTGCTGCCCCAGGACGTGGATGGAAAGCTTGTCCTGGAGGTCGGGAAGGAGCAACTTCAGCAGCACTTCTGGCAAAGCCTGTTCTCATTTCCCATCAGGAATGTCTCATTCCCCTGTTTTTCTGCATTCTCACCGTGAGGGCAGAGGAGGAGGAGTTTATGATATTGAAGTGAGATAAAGGTCACAGGAACAGGCTGTGACCCCTTGGGCACCTCCCATCCCTGGAAGTCTTCAAGAGCAGCTTGGAGCAGCCTGGGCTGGTGGAAGGTGTCCCTGGCCATGGAATGAGAGGAGCTTTAAGGTCCCTTCCAACCCAAATCATTCCATGCTTCTAGGATTGCTTGTGGATACACAGCTCAACAAGGAATCTTGCCTTAATGGGAGCATCCCCCTGCCCTTGGAATCCTTTGCATCTCCCAGGAATTCAGACTTGGACAACTGATCCCGCAGGGCTCTCCAGGTCACCACCCAAGCAGCCACCACTGGTGAGGAGCTGGGGGGCTGCCTGGAGGGCCTTCCACACATCCCCCACTCCTGGCACGGGGTGGGAAGGAGGGAGAGGAGCAGCAGCACCTCCCAGCAGGAAATCTTCCCTGCTGAGAGCATGAGGAAAGCCTTGCAGGGCTCACCCGAGGTCTCTGGCAGGGTCAGTGGGGCGGGTGGCCCATCTGCTCCCCTTTTAGCTGAGTTATCCCCGGTGTGGGACACAGACAACAATTTGGGGGCAGGAACTGCAAGCTGGCAGAGAACAGCACCACACACAGAACCATTTTAGGGCCATAAATGCTTGTGATGGGTCATTAACCAAGTCCATTTGTGCAAAAAGATCTTAGTCCAACATTGTTGAGAGAACACCTCAGTGTGGGCATTCAGTGAATTGAAACCAATGTGCCCTAAATTGGCCAAATGGTCTTTTTAGGCATAAAATATTTAGTGTTTTTTGCCCCATTTCTCGTCATAAAATATTTCATGTTGCCACATTTCTCATCAAAGGCCTTTATCACTTGGAAGGAACCATCATGAAAAGGGTTTTGCTGCCCAGGGAAGAGGTGAGGGATTGTCACTGGGTTTAAAGGATGGGTTTCCTTTGGGGGAGTTTGGGGGGGTTCAGCAGACCAGGAGAAGTCTAAAGGGTTGGCTTGGGTTTGGTTGCATTTCGAGAGCACCCCAGGGGTGCAGAGGAGCAAAAAAGATGCTGTGAGGAGAAAAAGGGATAAATAACTGAGGAGAGGGGGAAAAAGTCAGAAGAGACAGTGCCATTAGAAACTGAGATAGGAAAGAACATAACTTGGTTTGGAAACATGTTTTCTTTAAGAACTTTCCACGTTATTTGGACTGATTTTATTACTGGGGAAAATACTTTGGGGTACTTAGAAGAGACCTGTACCTGTCCACTGTTTTTTTTTAATTGTCCTCCCCTATCCCTCCTCCCCCAAACTCCAGCACAAGGAGTCAGTGCAAGTTAAGCAGTTTTGGACCCAATCCCGTGGAAAATTCAAATCAACCCATTTGCCAGGTCAGTGAGATTGCTGTTGCAGACCCCACTGCTGCAGGGTTATCTCCACTCCTAGTCCATAATTCATGCAAATATTCCAAGATATGCTAAAGCCAGGCCTGCAGTGCAGCCACACAAGACAAGACACTCCACCCTGCCTTATCTGGCCACCTGAGAAGAGTCAGAATATAAGAATATAAAGTATTTTCCAACAAACAGGCAGCAATTTTTCACTGTGACAGAGCCTGCCCAAGTACCTGGAAAGATCTGGTTCTCTCAGTGGGCCTGGAACCCCTCAGTGAAAAATGTGTTCTCTGAGCCACTGAAGCAAGAGGAATAGAAAACATCTCCCAGTGGAGTCTGCAGGATTCAGCAACTCCTGCTTTTAATGAACTTCCAGGGTGTCAGTGCAGAACTCTGCTCACACCAATGTGGATACAGCCACTCCCCCCAGCAGAAGATCCAACCTGCTCCTCAATAATCTGATTTATTTTGTCCCACAGCAGCAGAATGCTTCCCCATCTTTGTTTTCAACCCTCTGATCCTTCGAGAGGTGGATGGGCAGCAAGAGTTTTTTGGATCTAAGAGAGGTTTTATAACTCTTATTTTGGATATAAGAGAGATTTTATAACTTTCTAACCCACATCTGCAGGAGCAAAAAAAACCCCAGTGCTTTGGATGTTAGTCCTGCCTCAGACCAGCTCCTGCTGTGCCCAGGGAGACACCAGCAAGGCTTTCCAATGCCCTGGCAGGTTTGGGAGAGAAGTAACCCCAAATTTTCCTATTCCCCAGCCAAAGGAGCTCCATTGCAGCCCCAGCAGCCCCTGCAGCTTTTACCTTGAGGAAGAGGACGGCGATGAAGGCGATGGTGAAGGTGATCATCACTTTGGCATATTCCTCTGTTGGCAGCTTCTCCAGGGTTGGCAGAAATCCCTGTGGAAAGAGGGAGAAGGTCTCAGTCACAAACACCTGTCCCAGGGTCCCACCCAGTGATGGTGTTTGAGGTCCCTCAGAAATTGGGAAACTTTCCTTTCCCAATACAGAAACATCTTCCAGTGGGTGATTTAAATGAAAATTAAAAGCAGGGCTGTTGAATAAAGATGAAAATGTCTGCAGGCAGGTCTGTCCCAGTCGTTCTGCTCTGCAATTTGCATCCATAAGATCCTTACCAGGAAAACAAGGAGAGCTTTTAAGGAACACAGGCCCAAAGGAGCTGACAGTCAAGGACACCATGGGGGGGAGAACTTACAGAAACCCCTCTCTGGTGGTCGAACAGAGAGGGCAGAGAAAGCTGATTCCTGAAGGAAGCTTTGCAGGAGTTCATAGCCCGAAAAACCAGGAGCTTGTCCATGACCTACCCCATTGTCTGAAGGCTTGAGGCTGAGATAGGTGGGCACCTCCATGTAGGAGCTGCAGAGGGTGAGGATGCTCAGGCAGAAGTCCAGCAGCTGCAGAGCCAGGAGAGGGATCTTGGAATGTCCCTGCTGCAACAGGAATTTGGTTGTGGTTACGAGACTGTGGCCCTTCTAGAGGCTTCTTCACATTTTACGCTTTTCTCACGCTAATAAATTCACTCATTCTGGCCAAAATGGGGAGCAAACCATCTTGTTGGGTTGATTTAGAGGAGCTCCACAGAAGAGGCCTCTCCTTGGAGCACTGATAGCCCCAGTTTTCCATCAAACCCTTCCTAGAAACACCTTCCCCCGAAACCATGAGACAAAATGAAAATCAACTTTTTAGCCAGGGGAAACTAAATGTCCCACCTGCCACTAGTTTTCCTTATGAACCCTCCAGCCTGGATTGTATCCTGTCTCCAGCCATTGGACTTGATGTTCTCCAAGGTCTTTTCCAGCCTAAATGATTCTATGAAGGATTGTGGCCCAAAATAACGACCCTTTATTCCCTTCATTCTCCAGCTGCTAAAAACCAGAGAAGACCCCCCCAGAAGAAGCTGTTACCCACCGTGTGGCTCAGGGAGGACACAGAAATGAGCACTGGGACCTGCAGGTAGGAGCTGAACATGGTCAGGAGGCTGAGGAGGAAGTCCATGACTTGCAGGGCAAGGAAGGGGATCAGGAGACGTTCCCTCTTCTGAGAGAGAAAAGCAATTCCAGTCATTTCTATTCCAACTGGGAGAATGAGACCAACTATCAACACCTGACAGGACACACATTAAGGTGCTCCAAAATTAAATTACATTAAATTAAATAAGTCCCTGGCGTTCTGACATCTGATTCCACACACTCCAGTGACAACAAACAATGAGAGGCCTCGACATGGAATTTTTTCAGCCCCTTGGAAAATTTCTGGGAGTTTTCACTCTGGCATTGAATCCCATCAGAGCTGTCACTCCACTGTCCCTAAAGTTTGCCATACAGAGGGAGAGCTTTGCTGCTTGGGTAGGGCTTAAACTTGGCACCAATCCCAAATTACTCGGATCAGGAGATGTTCCCTCTCCTGAGAGAGAAAAGCAAAGCCAGTTATTTCTATTCCAACTGGGAGAATGAGACCAGCTATCAACACCTGACAGGACACACATTAAGGTGCTCCAAGGTTAAATAAATCCCTGGAAATCTGGCACCTGATTCCACGCACTCCAGTGACAACAAACAATGAAAGGCCCCAAAATGGAATTTTTTCAGCCCCTTGGAAAATTTCTGGGAGTTTTCACTCTGACACTGAATCCCATCAGAGCTGTCATTCCATTCTCCCCAAAATTTACCACAGAGAGGGGAGCTGTGCTGCTTGGGTAGGGCTTCAGCTTGGTACTAACACCAAGCTACTTGGGTTCCCACCCCAAGGCATTGCCATTTCTCCTCCTGAAGTGGGAAAGGAGTCCTCACTGTAAGAGGGGAGTTCCAGTTCCTCTCCAGGACCTGACTTGCAAAAGAGCAGGGAAATGAGGCAATAAAACATCTCCAATCGTAGCATTTCCATCACTTAACCCAGAAAAATTAGTCTTGATGCTCCAGATTTGGTAACTCTGGCATTTAGCAGCCTTGAAGACGAGTCTGAGACTACAAACAGTCCCCCTCCCACGCTGTGACACAGGGATTTATCTGCTTTTCTGGGCATATTTCAGCATTTCAGTGAACACCTTCCAGCCCCCTCCTCCAAACCCTCCCACCTGGGCCGGGCCTGAGCCAGCAGCTCAATGTCACTGGTGGAGATCTTACCTTCAGCACACCCAGGAGGAGGTTGAAGCTGATGACAAACAACATGATGATCAGCAGGAAACTGGTGACAACATCGGCTAAAAGTCATAAAAGTAATTACCATGTTACCAAACCCTGCTGTCCCAGTTCAATCACAGCTCTAAGGAAGAGATAAACTGTGATAACCTGGCACAAAGGATCCTGTGGGGAGGGTAATGGGTGTCATGCAGCTGGAATTAACTCCTTTCCCCCCTTTTTAAACCCACTTTTGAATCTGTCTTTGAAGTTTCTGTCTCTTCAGCCACCAGGTCGTGCAGGCTCTGAGCTCAGGCACGAGGGAGCCAAGGACTGAAATTTTAAATATCAAGGTAAAATGAAGTAGAAATAAAAAAGGCAGAGTGTTTTCAGTTAATGAGTCAGAGGCAGAAATTATTTGTGACTCACAAACAGATCAAGGAACAGCGAAAACTGGGGAAGGATCTTCAAGAGCCCAAGCAGACAAGAGGCAGTAATTTTAACCTCCCACTACCAGCCCCCAGGGAACGGCTGGAGCTGTGTCAGGGCAGGCTCAGGGTGGATCTCAGGCAAAGGTTCTTCCCCCAGAGGGTGTTTGGGCACTGCCCAGGCTCCCCAGGGCAGTGGGCACAGCCCCAAGGCTGCCAGAGCTGCAGGAGGGTTTGGCTGATCCTCTGGGGCACAGGGGGGGACTCTTGGGGCTGGGCCTGTGCAGGGCTGAGGGTTGGACTCCATGATCCTTGGGGGTCCCTTCCAGCTCAGCACATCCTGGGATTCTGGGATTCCTGAGAGCTGGGCTCAGCTACCTCTGGCAGCAAGGGCAGGTGACACCACCAGCAACACTCCTCACATCCTTCATTCACTCAGTTTAAATGCACTGATACAGAAGATATTTTAAATTCCCTTTTTCCTCAAGGATTAAAAACACCCTTGAGTCCCCTCTGGAAAGGTGATTTGCTCGTAGGGAATCTTTAGTTGGGAAAGCAGCTCTGACCAGCACTTCCTTCCCTGAGAACAAGGAGCCTCTTCTTTTGCAGTTTTGGAGGGAAAAACCCTTTGAGGAGGCAGCACCCCCTCAAAAATAGCTCATGTGGAGAGGGGAGGGAGCAGCACCACAGGAGCTGCTGCACATGAGCAGGGAGACATCCAAGACCTAAGGGAGTGACCAAAAGTGTCCAACAAACACCTGACCTGCATCAGGAAAAGAGAGTTGTGAAAATATGACCTAAGTACAGAGCAAAAAACCAGCTTTTAGTTATAACATGATAAAAAACCCCAAGTGCAGGAGCTGTTTTTCACGAAATAATGGGAATTGAAATGCAGAAGAGGAAGAAATCTTAGGAAACAGCAAAGAAACCCATCCCAAATGCAGCAAACCCTGAATGAGAACAGGGAGGGTGACACAGAAAGGGCTTTGCTTCCTGAAGAAAATCCAGGCTCCAAAGTGCAGCTCGATCCAAAGCTGCTTTCCCTCTGCTCCGGGGGATCAGCTGCTCCCAGCTCTGCAGCTCCTCAGGGAAGAGCTGCAGCTTCCAGGCCAACCCCGACCCACCTTCCAGGAGCAGGGGGGCAGAAACAAGGCTGTGATGTGGTGCTCAGAGAACAAAGACTAACACCAGCACGGTGTAACCTCCCAGCTAAGCAGAGCTTAACAAAGCAGCCGGGCAGGCTTTGGAGGAACAGCCTGAAAGAGCCGAGCCCAGGCCTGTTGAACCCAAACTGCCCGGAGCCGTTTTCCTCGGGTTTTCTCCCCGAAGCAGCACTCCAAGTTTGCTCCAGGGAGGATTTCTCTCTTCAGCACGATGTTTCCCTGGATCCTGCGTTGCTCTGCCTCCCTCTCCATGCTCTCATGCTCCAGCTCTCTCCACAAGCTCGTTAATTAATTGGGCAACTGGCCACTGCTGCTGTGGGCTAATTGCTGGCAGAGCCCAGTTGAGTTTTCCAAGCAGAACCTTGATCAAAAAACCCTAAATAAAACGACAAAAAAACCCCCCCAAAGAACCCCCCTACAATCCTACAAGCACAAAGGGATGGAAAGAAAGGGAAAACCAGGGGAAAACAACTTTCCCGGCGCTGTCTGCCTTGTTTGTCACAGCAGACACAGTCCCCCTTCCTGCTGGCTGCTGGAACCACGGCTGGGATCTCGGGAATCAAGGATTTGACTCCAACAAAGTGCTTTCTTCCTTTCTGGGGGCACGTTCAGCACTTGGGGTGAGGGAAGGAGACCCCCTGGGGTGGTGGGAGCTGTTGGTTCTCAGCCCTGTGTGCAAATCCATGGAAGCGTGGGGCGTTCCATGAGAGGACAAATGGCACCTGGAATCCTCTGCAGGGCTGGCAGGGTGACAAGTGACCCTCCAGAGGCAGGAGATCCCTGGGCTTTGAGGCATTTGCAGATCCTGGAGACCAGATTCCTGTGACCAACAGCCTGATTCCTTAGGAAAAAAAAAATCCTGGATGTCTTTTTTTCCTGCTGTCTGATGTGAAAAACAAAACCTTCCCTCGTTTCCATTCCTGGGCCGGGGCTGCAGCTTGGAATGATGTATTTGAGGTGTGTTAGAATCTACAGACAGAGCAGCAGATGCTCAGGGCAGCCCCAGAACCTCTCCCTAAATTTTTCTCCGACTCTTCCAGCTGGGTTTTGGAAGTGGGATTGGACTTTTCGCGTGGCTTCCCTGCTCCTTTCTGGAACTGGAAGGGTTGTGCCGTGTTTGTTCCAGCTCTAATCAGAAAAATCTCCCAAGCAGAGCCCTTTGAAATGCTCGGGAAGAGAAGCCAAGTGGAAGTGCTGGGGATTTCATTAGAAAATGTTCCTTTTTTATTTTGTTTTTGGTGTAGGAGGCAGTGGAAGAGGGGGAGGGGAAAACCTGTCATTTTTAATTGTGTGGGGGGGGGGAGTGTTAAAAACGGGGCCAATTTCCCTCAGAACAGTTCTATTCTTAAAGGAACACCCTCCAGATTTGCAGAAATCTTGCTTAGAAAGCACAAAATAGCACGGAAATCACCTGAAAAATCTGTCTCAACTCCTTATTTCTGTTTCTTTAAAGCATCTTTTACTCAGATGCTTGGAAAAAAAAAAGTGAAAAATTATTGGCCCCGGATGATCTTTTTGGCAAAAAAAAAATGAAAAACAATTTTAATTTTTACATCACTGTGTCTGTGGGAAAATATTCTGATCTGCAAATGTCTTGTTTAGTGTTGAGCAGTTCAGGTCACTGTCCTACTCAGAATTCTCTGTGTGCTCCACCATCAGGACAAACTATTTGTGACTGTGGCCACGGCCAAGGTGGGTACCTTGAAACCAATAAATCAATCAAAAATACAACAACAGCAACAAAACAAACAAAAAACCCCCACAAAACCCAAAAAACAAACAACAAAACAAAACAAAAAAAGAAAAAAACCAAAACCAAACAAAAAAAAAAAAAAAAAAAAAAAAAAGCAAAACAAAAAACCACAAACACAAAAAAACCCAGAAAAAAACCCCAAACCAACAAACAAAAAAAAAACCAAAAAAAACCCCAAACAAACAAACAAAAAACCCACAAAAAAACCAACCAACCAACCAAAAAAACCACAAAAAAACCCCAAACAAACAAAAATACTCCCACAAAGCAGCAAAACAGCCAAACACTGAAAAAGGAAGAAAGGCCTTGAGGTCACACTTGGCATCATGTGCTTCAAAAACTGAAATGAAAAACTCCTGTCACAGAAATGGAAAAAGGGGATTCTCCTGGTTGTCTTGCCCTGATCTCCCTGGCAAACAGCCGGGTTGGGAGCCTCTTTGGGGTGTTGCCACCATGGGAAAGCTCTGGAAAGGGCATTTTCCACTCTGCACTGGCTGCTGGGTTGAGCCAGAGCTGCTGAGGGTGGGTCACAGAGCAAAGGAGCCTCCAACCCCCCCAGACTGGGATATTTGGAATTAATGCTCCCTGTGAAAGGTGTGAACCCTGAAAGCAGCCCCTTCCTGGGTGTCCTGTGCTCAGCACTCACCCAAAATTCCATTTTCTGCTCCCCGTCAATGCCTTTTGTCCTGGAACTGGACAATCTTTGAGGTCTCTTCCAACCCAAACCATTCCATGGTTTTATTTTATCAAACAAACCCCACAGCACCGATGTAAAACAGCCTCCTAAACCCCAGCTGGGGGTTAGGAAAACTGTGAACCCATCACAAATCCACCAGACAGTGACTATTCCTGCTTTGGTGCTTTCCACTCTGTCTCACTCCCCCTCCAGGGACAAGTGAGTTTGGGAGCTGCAGGAACTTGCTCTACTTGGTTTTCTCTTCCTCCACTCTCGGGGGTCTTGCAGCCTGGGGAAGGACACAAGGAAAAAGCAGGGAACAAGCAATTCCTGCTGCCAGAAGTTGTATTTTTCACTGGAAAAACGTGGGTTTTTTTTTTTCTCCACAGGGAGAGAGACAACCCCGGGTGAGGGAGCCGGGCTGCCTGGCAGAGAAAGGTTATCTCAGCTCGTGGGTTTGTGCTGAGAAGGGACCAAGGAAAGGAAAAAAAACACCCTGAGCTTGTGGTTTCTCGTGCAGAATAAGCTGGTGAAGCAAGATTTGAGGTTTGGGGGGTTATTTTCTGTTTCATGGCACCCACACGAGAGAGTTCCCAGCTCTCTGGGAGCCAGGGCTCTGCAAGGATCTAAGGGAGATCCTTCCCAACTCCAGCCAACTGTGAGCAATATGATGGCTGTAGGATAAAAAACAGTCTGGCTGCAACCAAAGTTCTGTAAAAAAACAACCCAGGAGCTGGAAAAATCTGGGAAGGGGTGTCAGAGGGGCAGGGGAAGGGAGGAGAACCCAGGATTGGGAGGCAAATGCCAGAAGTGGGAATGGGGAGACTGAAGGGGTTTTAGACAGAAAAGTGACTGAAGAAAGGTAAAAACACCCTGAGGTTGTGGTTTCCAAAGAGCCTTGTGCAGAATAAGCTGGTGAAGCAAGATTTGAGGTTTTTTGGGGGGTTATTTTGTGTTTCATGGCACCCACACGAGAGAGGTCCCAGCTCACTGGGAGGCAGGGCTTTGTAAGGATCTGAGATCCTTCCCAACTCCAGCCAACCATGAGGAATATGATGCCTGTGACTATTTGTGGGATACAAACCAGTCTTTGGCTGCAAGCAAAGTTCTGTAAAAACAAACAAGCCAGGAGTTGGAAAAATCTGGGAATGGGGGTGAGAGGGGCAGGGGAAGGGAGGGAGGTGGGCTGGTGTTAGATCCTTCTGAGCTCCAGATCCAGGAATTCAATCAACCATGAGGAATATGCTGCTTGTGAGCATTTGTGGGGTACAAAACAGTCTGGCTGCAACCAACACTCTTAAAAAAATACGGCACCAGAAGTTGGGAAAATCTGGGAATGGGGGAGAAACCAGGACCGGGAGGTGAATCCCGAGTGTGTTGCAGGGGGGATGAAGGGGTGTGAGGGTGCTGAAATAAAGGCAACTTCTCCACACTGATCTCCCAACAAGCCAAAATCCAAATTTGCAAGCCTCAATTCCATGTCTGAGCGTGGCAGGAAGAATGGGACAAGGAATCGGGGGAGCTGGGAAACAACATCTGAGCTCTGGGCCCGTCTGCTGTGAGCACCAGGTTCTGATTTTCTTTGCTGAAAAAGGAAGAGGGGCCAGTGCAGGACCTTGGGCTCCCTCTAAACCCCCCCCCAGCCCCCCAGTGACCCACCAATCCCGTAGTAATCCTTGGGCAGATCTTTGTGGAAGCCCTTCCCGTTGGACACCTCCAGGGAATACTCGATCAGCAGCAAAACACTCATGACCTGGGAGAACAAAAGCAAAAGGACACAAGTCAGTGGCCCTGGGCCAACTTCCCATCAGCAGATTTATTTCCAGGGCTGGTGAAATGGCCCCAGAACCAAATGCAGGCTGAAGTCTCCAAGGGAAGCAAACCCAGAAGGTTTAAAATCCTGGGCAAGGAAACATGGAGGCAAAAGTTATCAGTTTATTAATGGGTTGGGTCTAACTGTATTTCCTCTGCCAGCAGAAGGAGGATGGAGAAATGACAAACTTAATGAGTTTGGTTTCAATGGTTTTTATCCAGAAAGTCCCGGGTTTATGCCTGGAAATTGCCTTTTGCTTCAGAATTGAGCTAAATGTAATAACAGAGTTTTAAAGTGTAAAAAGAAACACAAAAAGACCAAAGATCTCTCTGTAAGTGTAGCTGTGCTGCTCCACTGGCAAAAATGCCACTTTCATTCTTTTATTTATTTGAGGAAAATCTTCGAATGTTCTTTTTTCGCACTGAATTGAGATTATTTTCTCCAAATTGAACTATCAAACCCCAGACTCTGGAGGTCTTTCCATCCTGAGTTTAGCAACTGAGACGGAGTGAAGGTCTGGAGCTCTCAGTCCTGGTCCTGAACTTCTACATCCACGCAGGGATGATGTGTGGAGTGAAAAATCTGTGTCTAACCCCTGGATAGGGAGAGCTCCTGCTGCAAAACAATCATGGAATCCCAGAATGGTTTGGGTTGGAAGGGACCTTAAGGATCATCCAGTTCCACCCCCTGCCATGGGCAGGGACACCTTCCACCAGCCCAGGTTGCTCCAACCTGGCCTTGGACACTTCCAGGGATCCAGGGGCAGTCACAGCTTCTCTGGGCAACCTGTGCCAGGGCCTGCCCACCCTCACAGGGAAGGATTTCTCCCCACTATCCCATCTCTCCCTGCCTTCTGGCAGTGGGAAGCCATTCCCTGTGTCCTGTCCCTCCATCCCTTGTCCCAAGTCCCTCTCCATCTTCCTCATGGGACACGGGGCACTCAGGGGGTGCAGAAAACCCTCAAAGGCTGGAGACCTCACCAGGAGCCCCTCAAACAGCAGGTCCAGGGTATTCCTGTGCAAGCAGAACCAGGAAATCAGTAACCACAGGGCCAGAACCCCCCTCCCACCCCTCCTGGGGACAATCCCTTCCTGCCAGTGTGTCCCCTGCACCGGCACATCCACGGGACCAAACGTGTGCATCTGAGAACAAGGAGTCCAAGGGCACAATGTCCATCAGTCCCTGCTCACTCTGGGCAGTGCAAATACCACTTTTGGGGGTAAAGGACTGCTCTGGTGCCATTTATTGCTCCTTCCTCACCTCACTGACAGTGTCCCCTTCCTGACTGCCCCGTTCAGCTCATCCTGCTCACCCCTTCCTCCCTCATTCTCCAAGCTCTGTTTTCCTCCCTCTGCTTGTTCTGTCTTTCGTTTCTTCTGCACTTTGAGGTGGTAGCAGATCATGGGCTACCAGTCCTGCTCCCTACAGCTGCAAAAAAGCCTCCAAAAAACCCAGCCAAAGCAGCCTTGGGTGTGCTGGGCTGTTCTCAGACTGGCTGGCCAGGGTGGGTGGCTGGGGAAGGAGCTGCTGCATTCCCTGAGGACCCCTCTGCTGCTGTGGAAAGAGCTGCCACTTCTTCTCTGCTTGTCCAGGAAGACCTTTCACGATGGCAGGTAGAGCAAAGAGCAGGACTCAGGCCAAGGAAACATCCTGTGCAGTTTGAACTGAGTCTGCAGGGGAAGAAATCCTGAGATGTACAAAAAAAAAGGAGAAACCTGAGCCAACATCCCTCTCCATCTTCACCCCAGCACCAGGCCCAGTGCAGGGAGCAGCCATTCTGCAGATGAGCAGGGCCAGGAGACACCAACAAAAGTACCAACACAACGAGGTGGTTGTGATGAGGGGAAGGAGAGAAGCCTTTTTATCTGGATTGCACAACCTCTGGGCTCCTCAGGGCAAGAGGGACATGGAGCTCCTGGAGCAGCTGTGGAGATGAAGGAGCTGGAGCAGCTCTGGGAGCAGGACAGGCTGAGGGAGCTGGGGCTGTTCAGCCTCCAGAGCAGACCCTGAGAGGGGCCCTCCCCAGGGTGTGTCAGGGGCTGCAGGGAGGGGGCAGAGGAGGGACCAGGCTCTGCTGGGGGGGCCCAGCAATGGCACAGCAGGAACGGGCAGGAACTGATGCCCAGGAAGCTCCACCTGGACAGGAGGAAGAACTTCACTGTCAGCACTGAACAGGCTGCTCAGAGAGGGGTTGGAGTCTCCTCCCTGGGGATATTCCAGACCCCTCTGGACACAATCCTGTGCCAGGTGCTCTGGGATGGCCCTGCTGGAGCAGGAGGTGGGACCAGATGGGACACTGTGGTCCCTTCCAGCCTGATCCAGTCTGTGATTCTGAGTCATCTGAACCCCACACTGGTAAGGAAGCCGGTTGGTATCAGCCACCAAGATCAACACAAACCTGGGTAGAGCTGAAACAACTTTTCCACCAGAGCTCCAGCGACCCTTTCACTTCAGCAACCACTGCGAGAAGTGAAGCAGCAAAGGAGGAACCAGAACTGGTGTGGTTTGTGCTCGTGTTTCCAAACTTTGTGTATTGGAAACAGCACAAAAGCAGCTGCTCAGGGAGCTGAGACAAAGCTGAGTGTGAGGGGGCACAAGGAAGAGGAGCTTTGTCACAGCAGTGTCAGGAGGAGGCATTTGAGATCCAAGTTGAGGCAAGAGGAGCTCCAGTCAGGGGTGCTGGGACTGCCCCTGCAGGGAAGAGCTGCCAGAGCTGCCACAGATGGAAAACAAGCCAAGGAGACACAGAAAGGAAGGTTTTGCATCCCCCCAGAAAGGGGGAAGCGTGGCTGGGGGGGACAGGCTGCACAGGCAGGAGCTCAGCACACACTCCCTCACTGTCTCTGCCTCAGCTGCAGACCCAGAAGCTGTTTTCAAACCCAAACTCACCAACTTTCTTTACCCAGAGAGGGATCAGACATTGGCAGGGGCTGCCCAGGGAGGGGGTGGAGTCCCCATCCTCAGAGGTGTTTAAGCACAGACTGGATGTGTCACTCAGTGCCATGGGCTGGGTGACAAGGTGGGGTTGGGTCACAGGTTGATGATCCCAGAGGTCTGTTCCAACCTGGTTCATCCTGTGATTCTGAGCTCCAGAAGAGCTGAACATCCCCCAGAGCCCTTTGTGTTCAGGGTGAGCATCCCCCCAGCCCCACCCAGACCCCTGGGATCCCACCACAATCCCTCCCTTGGAATTTAAAACAATTCCTGAGTGTTTCATGTCTTCTCCTGACCTGGCTGATATCGGGTTGTTCAAAAGCCACATAGCAGGGGGTTGGAACTGGATGATCTTAAAGGTCCCTTCCAAACCAAAGCATTCTGTGATTCTGTGATTTCTTTTGGGCTTGTGTTTGGGGTTTTTTTGTTGTTGTTGGTTTTTTTTTTGCCCTGCAGTAAATGAACTTTGAACTTTGCTTTGAGGCCGACAGGAAAAGGAGAAAAAATTTAGATCTTATTACATGGGGATACAAGAAAGTTAACATAAGAAGGTTTATTGTAACAGCATTTAAGGTCCCAGGGCAGCACTGAACCTTGTCAAGGGTGAAAGTGCATCGATCTGAAGTGACTTTACACCTGATGATCAACCCTGGGATGTGAAGGATCTCTCCTCTGCCTACACCTGGAGATCACACCTGGCTGCAGGTGCCCCAACTTGTCTGACAGCTTTTATGTTCATGCTCCCAAAGAGATTTTGTTTCTTATTGCTGCTGTTGGTCAGACCCTCAAATGGAAACGTGGGAAATAAAGGGATAAACTGCTATTTTTCCCTCAGGTTTCAGTGAAAAGGAGGCCTGAGCAAAATGGATGAAGTGAACCCTAAATATCAGCTTAATTCCTGGAAGGCAATGACTGAAAGCAGGACATCAAATCCCAAATGCTCCCACCCCAGATGGATTTATAATTTTTATCTTCAGCACAAAGAACCATCTCCAGGGTCTATCAAAGAGGGAACAGCAGAGCAGAAGACACCCTTGGTTTCCTTGTTGGTGTTGAAATGAGCCACAAAACCAGACCAACTGCAGTTCCCAAAGTTAAGCAGGTGGCAGGAAACCCAAGCCCAGCCTGACAGATGAAGGAGAAGAATTTCAAAGCAAAAGTTGGTTTAAACTTTCCATTTACAAGGGCTTAGAAATGCATGGAAAGAACGAGCCACTGAGCTACGAGGAGAGAATGATGTCCAACCTTCTCCCTGGGCTCCCCATCACACCCTGGGAGGAGCAGGACACCTCTCCATCTCCTGCACTGGGTGGATGGTGCCTGGGATGTGGTGATGGAACCTCTCTAGGGCTGTGCATGTTCTGACTCAAGATTTACCCTTCGGCTCCAGGAGAAACCAAAAAGTCCTTGTTTCAGCCTGCCAGGGCTGCTCAGGCAAGAATCCCCTTCCCTTTCCCTTTGTTATGTCCTGACAGGAGAAAGGCAGGTTTAAAACGGGAGGATTCCCCCCCCAGCACCCAATTCCCAGCTCACTTGGGGTGCTGCTGACCCCCAGCCCCTCCACAGCCCCTTCCTCTCTTCCTCTCTTGTCCTCCACTCCTGGAGGACACCTCTCAGGTTGGTGCTGCCTCTGTTTCACAGGAGTTAAACACATTTCTTGGCAAAAGGAATTTGTGGCACCAGGACGTGAGTGAATGGAGCTGTGTCAGAGGAGGGTTGGAATCCCAGGATATCCAGAGCTGGAAGGGACCCCCAAGGATGATGGAGTCCAACCCTGAGCCCTGCACAGGCCCAGCCCCAAGAGTCCCCCCCTGTGCCCCAGAGGATCAGCCAAACCCTCCTGCAGCTCTGGCAGCCTTGGGGCTGTGCCCACTGCCCTGGGGAGCCTGGGCAGTGCCCAACCAGCCTCTGGGGGAAGAACCTTTGCCTGATATTTGGGCACTGCCCAGGCTCCCCAGGGCAGTGGGCACAGCCCCAAGGCTGCCAGAGCTCCAGGAGGGTTTGGATTCCCACCCACTCCCAGGGTGGGATTGTTGGGGTGTCTGTGCAGTGCCAGGAGTTGGATCTGGATGATCCTCGTGGGTTCCTTTCAACTCAGGATATTCCACGATTCCATGACACTGTGACATCGTGCAGGACTGAGGCAGAGCTGCTCATTAAATCAAGGCAGATAAATTGGGGGTGTCTTGGCAGGCAGGATGTGCACAGCCTGGCACACACAGCCTGGCACACACAGCCTGGCACACACAGCCCCCACCCCTGGTGAATAATCCCGGAGGGTTAAACTGCTCTTGGAGGTTGTGTTGTGCCTTTTTTTTCTGAGATACGTTCAATTTGACTGATCCCCGAGTGATTTCTGTTCATGCACACCACCCTGGGGTGGCAGATGCTCCCTTTTTGTCTTCCCAACGAGGGTTTCTGCAAGAACAGTTTGATGCCAGGATCACCAGGGGTCCCTGGGGCCAGTGGGGTTCTGACAGAAGCAGGTGACACCCAGCACTCTGAAGGCAAAGAACACATAAATGCTGCACTTTCAGAGCTTCACCCCTCCTTATTTCACTTTAAAAGTGCTTGTTGTGGCAGTGTGGGATGAAGTGAGGAATGTTTTTAGTTCCCACTTGGTTTCCTTTCAAAACATTTTCTCTTTTCCTTCCTACTGCCTCCTCCTCCTCCTCCCCCTGGTTTGTGCCACAGAGATGCTCCGGGAGGAGGAGGAGGAGGAGGAGGAGGAGGAAGAGGAGGAGGAGGAGGAGGAGGAAGCAGCACAGGGTCTGTGGGACACCTCAGGTCAGCCCAGCCTGGGGAGTGCTCAGTGAATCCCAGCTCTGCTCTGCCAGGAATCGTAGCCAGCGCTGAGGATGGACCTGGGGAGGTCCCAGGGGTGACTTTCTGCTGCCAGAGAAAAACTTGTCTACGACTGAGAAAAACTCCAGAGAAGCTGCTTTCTAAAGGCTTCCTCTGGCCAAGCAAATTCCCAGCCCTGATCTTGAAGCTAAATGTCAAATTCCTTCAGGTCTCTTCATGCCTGAGAGGAGCTGATGAGCAGGACAAATCCCTCCATGAACATCACCTGCAAGTCACCTCCCAGCAGGCAGTGAAGCTTTGCTAATCCCACACCTCTGTCCCCTCCTCATCCCCCTCCTTCTCCTTCCCTGTTTGCTTTCAGGATGCCCAGGATTTATTTCCTCTGCCTCTGAAGAGATCAGCAGTGAGGCAAATTGAATTTATAGGGGGACAAGACACGGCCACAAAGCCCCAGAGCTCGTGTTTGATGGCACTGCTCCCACCCAGCATGGCTGTGATCCGTCACTGGGACCCACAGCAGGAATTTATACTGATCCAAAGCAACTGTATTGAGGCAGCAAATCATCCAAGTCACTGCCAAGGTATAAATCCCCTTTTCTCTTTCCCTCCCTCTGTGCAGCTGCAGCTACACCCTCAAAAAGGTTGAGAAATGTGTGTGGGGGGGAAATGGTTGATATTCTGTGTTACCTCTTAAAGAAGTGACACAGACAAGAAGAAGACAAGGCAATCTTATCAAAGAATAAACCATTTTTCGTGGAGTTCTGAGTAAAAGAGATTGGACTGTTCTGTAGGAAGAGGAAAACAGGATAAGTGGGGATATACAAGTGGATAAAGGATGGCTGAGAGGATGGACCTGGGAGAAAGGGCTGGTGGGGACAGGTGTGCAATGATCAGGGAGAAATGAGGTGTGCCCGGAGAAATGCAGGGCATTTGGGAAACCAAATGGAGGAACTCAGTGGGGCAGGACGTGAAACCAGAGGTGCAGACACAGGGGGACCCACGAGGATTTGGGGGGTCACAGGTTTTGGGGTTGTGGTGATGGGACATCACTGAGGGGTGGCAGCAGTTGGAGAGCCGAGGGCTCAGGCTGCTCCTGCCCTTTCCCCACATCCTTTACTGGATCTTTCCAGGTGTTTAAGAGCATCTCTGGCTGCTTGGTCTAAACCCAAGGTGTGGTTTAGTTGCTGGTGGTCCCTGAAACCACCCCCTGCACCATTTGAACACCCCCCCTGTGCTTATCTCGGGGCAGTCCCTGTTCTGGTGTAACAACACTGCACCCCCAAGGGCTGAGGGTGACCCCAGACCCTCCCAGCCACCACCCACATCCAGCTGGTCCCTCCAGGGGTGGCTGAACTGCACTAGGGGTGTCCCTGAGAGATAAAAACCTTCCTCCCCAGGCAGCCCTGGCACTGAGGGCACTGCCAGGGTGGGCAGAGGGGGAGCAGAGCGAAGCCCCAGCTGTGGCTTTGCAGCATCTGCTCCAAAAACGGGGGGAGGTCCCATTGCCTGTGATCTGGGAGGGGCAGGGGGAAGGGAAGGGAAGGGAAGGGAAGGTTTGGGAAGGGGAGGGGAGGGAAGGGAAGATTCCAAGAGAGACAGAAGCACTGCAAACACTATGCAGTGAGAGATGAGGCAGCTCTGCCTGTCACTCTTTGCTCACCCAGAGCACAAATCCCTCCTCCCTCTTGCAGCACTCCCACATTCCCATTGGCATTCCCACATTCCCAGTGTGAAAGTGCTGCCCACTGTACCCAGCAGGTCCAGGGCTCCACGCTGAGCCCTGGCCAAGCTCCACACCCAGTCCTGGTAAGAGTCCCTGCCCTGAGCAGGGGAAAACCAGGAAGCACAGTGACTTTCCATGGGCTCCAATTGGTAGAGCCAGGCAAAAATAGTTAAAAACCTCTCCCAGTCCAGGAAAATTCATCCACTCTCCCTCCTTTTCCCCACCACCTTCTCCTCTTTTGTCCATCCCTCTTAAATAATCGGGTTTTCTCTTTTGGCAACACGGAAAATTCGAGGGGCAGGAAACCTTGGGGAGAGATTCCACCTCCCTGTGCCCTCTCCCAGCCCCACAACTCACCATGTGGAAGATCCCCAGGGCCACTGTGGCTGTCTTGATGCTGAAGAAGCAGCATTTGGGGGGCTCGGGGGGTGTCTGGGGGGTCATTTTGGGAGTTAATGAGGCCGAATTTGCAGCTGCCGCCCCACAGGAGAGCGAAGGGAGCACTGCAGCCCGACTTCCTTCCTGCCCTCTAAATGTGTGAAGTCATCTACAAAGTCACATGAGGGCTTTTTTGGTTTCTCAGTGATAAAGAAAGCAAAATTGTCTCGTTGCTTTTTCATCAGGACCTTTCCCCCCAAGGAGGACCAGCCCTTCCGGGGCAGGTGGTGTCCAGCAGGGGAGGTGTCAGGGAGAGGAGGGCGAAGATTTGCCCGGCAAAAATCATCAGAAACAAAAGCAGGGGGCCAAGAATTTCACCTTCAGCCTGACCTGCTGTTTTTGCAATGAAACATCCGAGTTCCTCGCTCTGCAGCAGCTTGTTCCCTGCCAGCTGAGTCCCAAAGCCTTGGAAGGGCTCCTGGGAGCTGCTGCTTGAGCAGCCCTGGGCTCTGGGAGGAGAGGACGCTGGAGGGTTGTTGGCTGCAGGTTTGCTCCCAGTTCCCAAGGTCATTTCTGTCCATCAGCTCCTGGAAAGGAACAGCAACAGTGGGATGTGAGCCTGGTGACCTCACTGGGCAGGACCTCGGGGTGTCCCCCTGCCTGAACTCACTCAACTCTGCTCTTCATCACAGATTTAGTACCATTCTCATTAAAAACCCATCTTTTCTCTTTTCCCTCTCTGAACCTCTCCGAACCTCTCCTCTCCTCTCCGAACCTCTCCTCTCTGAACCTCTCCTCTCTGAACTTCTCTGAACCTCTCCAAGTCCATGGTTTCGATTCCAAATTTCCCTGCAAACCCAGCTGAGCCCATGGAACCAAAACTCTGCTCTCCTACTGCACAGCTTTTCACCCAGGAGCCTCTGCAGAGTGTGCAGGGATCATTATCCCATTTTTACAGCTGGAAAACTGGGAAAAATGTGTGCAGAAAGGAAGCAGGGAAGCAGGGAAGAGGCATGCCTGGGCAAACCTGGGAAATACAAATCTGGGGGAATCATGCAATGCAAAACACACAATAACTGTAATAAAGTCCTTTCAATGGCTGTATGTCTTCTTCCATCCCTGAAACCCTTCCCATTCTGATCCTCGTTCCTTCACACCAATTCGTGGCCACACCACTGCCCAAGGAGAGGGGAATCCCACTGCCCTGGGAAGGGATCCTGTGCCTGAGGATTCCCAGGCTGCTGTTTCTGAGGAGAGGTTTCACTGCAAGGAAAACCCTGACGTTTATAGACACTGAAATTAAAGGTGGCATCACTGAAAGCAGTTTTTTGACAATGCACTTTCCACTTGTCTGGCTTCTGAGCAGCTCCAGATCTCAAGGATCCATTTCTATGGAAGGATGTTTGGTCTCGCTCCTCCCCAGTAGGATTTTTTTTTACAGATTCTGCCTCTTTTTTAAGATGGGAAATAAAAAATGACTTGTCCAGAGCATTGTTATGGGTCTCCTGTTACAAGAAACCTCCTGCAGCTTCCTGAATTCACAGGCAAAGGCAAATCCATGGCAGCAACTGGGAAATGCTCCTTCCAGAGGGCTTTTTTTTTATTGACAGAGGTAAAGATTTTGTCAGGCAACATCCTAGTGCTGGAGGGTTTGGGCTGCAGCCCACAAATGCGATCTCCTCTTTGTTTTGAAGCCTTATCTTTGTATCAATCTCCTTTTAAGCATGACAGGAAATATTTGCAAGGTTCTTTAACCACTGAGGAGTTTTTTTCTGCTTTGCTTCAAGTGTCTGTCGCTGCAGAGTTGTGCTGCACTGTTTGCTTGGGGTTTTTGTTTCAAGCAAAACAGAAAAACAGCCACGTCTCCTGCCAACACTTTGTCATCTCAGAAGTGCCCAGGGGGTTTATTAACCCTTGGAAGCTCCGTGCACCATCACTCTGCTCTGTTGGTTTAATTTTCCCAGTTTTAGGTGAGATTCTAGAGTTATAGGATCATGGAATGGTTTGAGTGAGAAGGGACATTAAACCCATCTTGTTTCAACTCCTTACCACGGGCAGGGACACCTTCCACTGGCCCACGTTGCTCCAACATGGCCTGGATGCTTCCAGGGATGGGGCAGCCACAGCTTTCATGGGTAACCTGTGCCAGGGCCTCCCCACCCTCCCAGGGAAGGATTCCTTCCCAATATCCCATCTAAATCTCCCCTCTTCCACTCTGAACCCATTCACTCCTTGTCTCATCACTGCAGTTCCTGATGGACTGAAATCCAGGTGTCTCCTCGTGTGCCAGGTGCCGGAATTGCCAAGCCATTCCATGAGGATCTGCCCCGGGGTGGAATGTGGCAGCTGTTGAGGTCCCCTTGGAGCAGCCCCTGCTGAGGGCCCAGCTCCATCCCCCTCGTGGTGCCAAGGCCCACAGCTCCATTGCTGCTCCACCAGCTGCCCCCAGCAGCTCCCAGAGACATCCCCATCCAACCCCAAAATGCTGCTCCTGAACCTGGAGCTAATTCCCATCTAATTTCTCCCAAATATCCCATTTAAACCTACTCTCTGTCAGTTTGAAGCCGTTCCCTGTTGTCCTTCATGCCCTCATCCATTCCTGCCCCCCATCCCTTTGCCCTGGGTTTGGAGCAGAGCAGGAGCCTCTGAGCCCTCCCCTTGATCGCAGTCCTGTGACATCCACAGCCCTGGGAAAACTTTGCCTTCCCGTGGTCAGGACCCCAGTTGAGTGCCCATCATTAGTCCCAAGCCTAAAAATTGTCTATTCCAACAGAGACATCTCCACCTCCACCTTCACCTCCATCTCCCCTCCATGTCCATCAGGACACAGCTCCAGATGGACACAGCTCCCATCCCTCCAGAGCTCCAGGGATGTCCAGCAGCTCAGAGCTACTGTGACATTTCAGTTTGGTCCACGAGGTTCCAGCAAGAAAGGCCCCAGTTTATACTGGAAAAAAATGAGCTCTGTAAATAAAACTGGGAAGAGTAAAACAGCTCCTGGGGGGCAAAACTGCAGCTCTGGCCGTGGAGAGCTTGAGATGTTGCTTGAACGTTGCCTCTGAGAGCAGTGGTTGTTTTGTCCCCCTGCACACTGAGTGGATGTTCTGGATAATACACAGTTGTGGACATGGTTTGATTTTTATTCTGAGCAGTATCAGGAATACAGATTTTACTCCAGGGTTTCACAGCTCCTGCTTCCTGGTCTCCACGAAACCATCGGGGAGGGGAGAGGAAGGAATGGGAGATAAATGATGGACAGTTCCTAGAGATTTTCATGGGTGTCAGATTAGGTTAGGCCTAAGTCGTAGAATCTTTAAGGTTGGAAAAGACCTCTAAGATCATCGAGTCCAGCCACTGAATCCCCACAACTCTGAGGTCACTTTTGAACCAAAGGACTTTTGACCAATGACTGGCAAAATTCTGACACCCCCTGTTGTTTGTCACCATTATGGCACGTGCTTTTCAAATTCATAATTAGCATTTTTAGTACATTTTTCAGCATAGAACTACATAATCCAGCTGCAAAGATTCACTGGTGGATCCATAGTGTGACAGGAAACTGAAACCTCTTCCCAAGCAGGGAAAGCACAAGGGACTTGAGGGCACCTCAAACACCCAGCTCTGCAACCACCAACACCCCCGGGGCAGGTAGAGCTGCCTCCAACCACAATAATGTGGAGCATCTTCAAATAAATAGGGTTATAAATAAGGTTCAATTTTAAAAATGGACCAATTTAAGCATCTTTCACTTACAAACGAGTTGCAAATGCAGGTTTGGCTTCACCTTCCCCACACGAAATGTATTTTCTTTAGGGGCCTGTGTTGTGGGCCCAGCCTAAAGAATGTGTAGGAGGATCAAGCATTTCCTGCAAATATGAAAAGCTGGTTCATGATCTGACCCTGCCTTTGCGTGGAAAATGTACTTTCCCTTTGCAGTGCCCCCTTGTCCTCTCGGAGGCAGACAGAGGCCTGTTTGTGTGGCTGAGGGCTCCAGACCCAAACTTAGCTCCCAAAGTGTAAAAACAAATACAGAGTGTGGCCCAGGCCGGGCCTTTGGCTGCAGTGCCTCAATGGCCCTGCAGAGCTGGCTCACAGGGCAGCCTGAGTGGCCCCTTTCAGGGCTCTGCATTCCAGCCTCCTCCGGCACCCGGAGCAGAGCTGAGGGCTTGGGGCTGGAGGAGGTCAGGGTGCTCGGAGGAACACAGCCCTGGCTTTTCGTGGAGTTCTGGACATGGATTTTATGGGCTTTGCAGCTCCTTGGCACTGACTCCTTCCTGGAAGGATCTCATTCCACCCCCTGCCACAGGCTGGGACACCTTCCACCAGCCCAGGTTGCTCCAACCTGCCCTTGGACACTCCCAGGGATCCAGGGGCAGCCACAGCTTCTCTGGCAATTCCATCCCAGCCCCTCCCCACCCTCCCAGGGAAGAATCCCTTCCCAATATCCCATCTAAACCCACCCCCCGGCAGTTTAAATCCATTAAACTGACAGTTGAACCCCAAGTCTTGCAGCTGCCTCTGGGCTGGAGCTGCTGAGGGTCTGAGCCCCCCCCGTGCTGCTGGTGGGACAGAGCTGGAGCTGCCAGAGATGGGCAAGGACATGGAATGGGTTGGGCTGGAAGGGACCTTGAAGATCATCCAGTTCCACCCCCTGCCATGGGCAGGGACACCTTCCACCAGCCCAGGTTGCTCCAACCTGGCCTTGGACACTCCCAGGGATGGAGTAACAACAGCTTCTCTGGGCAACCTGTGCCAGGGCCTGCCCACCCTCCCAGGGAAGGATTTCTCCCCACTATCCCATCTATCCCTGCCCTCTGGCAGTGGGAAGCCATTCCCTGTGTCCTGTCCCTCCAGGCCCTTGGAAATAATCTCTCTCCATCTTCCCTGTCAGCTCCCTGCAGGCTCTGCAAGGCCACAATTAGGTCACCCCGAAGCTTCTCTTCTCCAGGCTGAACAATCCCAGCCCTCTACCCTTTCCTCCCAGCAGAGCTCCTCCAGCCCTCTGATCATCCTGGTGCCTCCTCTGGACTCTCTCCAGCAGCTCCACGTCCTTCAGACGATGGAACCCCACCTCTGGAGGCAGCTCTGCTGGGGGGTCTCACCCGAGGGGGCAGAGGGGCACAATCCCCCCATCCCTGCTGCCCGGGGGTGCCTGGGCTTGGTCGTGTCCAGCCTCACCCACCAGCACCCCAAGTCCTCGTCCCTTCTCTCTCCATTTGCTCATCCCCAGCCTGGATGGATTGCAGGAGTTCCCAGGAGCAGCACTTGGAGCCTGGTCTTGTTAAACCCGGGCAGTGCCAGTGACTCCCGTGGGGAGCTGGCTGGGAGTGGGGGGGTTGGAACAGCACAGCTGCATCTCCTCACACTCCAGCCTTGCTTCCCAAACCCTGTGAGCTTTGCTGACCTGTCTTTCCCCCTCCAACCTGTTCTTCTGAGCCCCTCAAACCTGAGCAAACCCTCACTGAGCCTCACAGCAAAAATTTCCAAGCTGACAGCTTTTTAGCCCTGATGAGAATATCCAGTGGAACACCTTTGTGTCAGATATTATTACTTTCTGAGCAGGAAAACTCCAATCCCCTCCCACAGTCCTGCGTAGCCAGAAGCTCTCTGAGGGCTCAGAAGACAAAATTATCATTTTGCTTATTCAGAGTGACAAGAGCAATCTCTCCATTAATGTGACTTTCAGCCATCAGTTCATTATGTTTTATGTCTGTGCTGATGTGTGTTTTGCCATTTGCTGGTTTTTTACCCCCATTTATGACATGCTTTATTCATTGCACCAGGATTTATATCTGCCCTCTTACCTGCTTTATTCTTTCATTATATTTTAGATCAGGTTTGCTATGCTTGATGTCCACCCTGCCTCCCTCTAGATACACCTGCCTATATTTTATCCGTTACCTTGCCTGCCTTCTGCTTCACTTAGACATAAAAAATAATAATCTTGAGTATATTTAAGGGCTCACTGAGGTAAAAGAGTCTTGTTGTCATTCAGCTGGATAGAGGAAGATGCTGTGTTAGCTTTTATTCACACAGCTATGCAAGAGCAAGGCTGTCCTTTGCTTTTAAATAAGGCAGTTGCATCTAAATATTCGTCTAACAAGGATAAACCAATAAATCACTGCTTCTGTTTAATTGTTGTTCATAGCAATGATTAATAGAAAGATCCCTCCCACCACCATAAACCCTTATAAACTTAAATAATGGATCCAGCTTCCCATTAGGAGACTTCATAGAATCATGGAATGGTTTGGATGGACAGGGACATTAAAGATTATCCAGTTCCACCCCTGCCCTGGACAGGGACACCTCCCACTAGCCCACGTTGCACCAACCTGGGATTGGACGCTTCCAGGGATCCAGGGGCAGCCACAGCTTCCATGGGCAACCTGTGCCAGGGCCTCCCCACCCTCCCAGGGAAGGATTCCTTCCCAATATCCCATCTAAATCTCCCCTCTTTCCCTCTGAACCCATTCACTCCTTGTCTCATCACTGCAGTTCCTGATGGACTGAAATCCAGGTGTCTCCTCGTGTGCCAGGTGCCGGAATTGCCAACCCATTCCATGAGGATCTGCCCCGGGGTGGAATGTGGCAGCTGTTGAGGTCCCCTTGGAGCAGCCCCTGCTGAGGGCCCAGCTCCATCCCCCTCGTGGTGCCAAGGCCCACAGCTCCATTGCTGCTCCACCAGCTGCCCCCAGCAGCTCCCAGAGACATCCCCATCCAACCCCAAAATGCTGCTCCTGAACCTGGAGCTAATTCCCACCCCGGGCATCCAATCTGAGACACATGGGATGATTCCCTCTCCCAAATGTAGGAGCCTGGATGAGGAGCTTGGACTAGGACCTTGCTCATAGATAACTCACTGACAGAGAGGGATCCTTTTTTCCATGAGCCCTTTTTTCCTCTCCGTCACTGAGGAAAGCGTGACCCGGATCACCTCCAGAATGGAAGGTACTTTTGGGGTGCACCAGGACTTTGGGGTGTGTCCTACAATACTCCTCAGCTTTGGGAGGTGGCTGAGCCCTGGGGGATCCACCTGTGCAGGCACAGGCACCACCAACGTGCTGCTGGAACAGTCTCCAGGCTCCTGCAGCATCCAGGGCTGTCCATGGACTCCCAAGGACTGGGCTGGTCCTTCTCCAGTGCAGAAACCAGCCCAGGAGCAGGTCAGGCCGGGAGACAAACTCCACAAGAGCAGTTCAGAGCCAAACTCACCTCATCCGAGGGCAAAGGAGAGCTCAGCCCTGGCCCCAGCCCAGCCCAAACCACAGGACATTTGCCCAATTAGTGGGTTCCTGTTGGCACAACAGGAAAACAACATATTTCTGGAACTTAGTCACCACATAAAAAAACTTTATCCCTTACTGAGTTTTCCATCCCCAGGTTTGTCCATAACCTGCCCTCATTTCTCCCTGGAAGCATCTGCGATTACCTCCCATTAATGATATTTTTTTTGTCCCTGATTTGCTCAGGAAACAAAAAGCCAAGCAAAGAATGGATTATTTAAAAGGGAATACAAACTGCTCCGCTTGTGAACCTCAAAAACTTCATTAGGAGACACCAAAAAAAGGTGAGTGTTCCTGCACAGAGCTTGGCAGAACACCCTGTATGAATAACTGAGTGACCTTCCAAATATTTCCATGTACATGGAGCCTCTGCTCCTTCTCCCACTCTCAGGCTTTCCACCCAAACT
Source organism: Pipra filicauda (assembly GCF_003945595.2). Classification (NCBI taxonomy): domain Eukaryota; kingdom Metazoa; phylum Chordata; class Aves; order Passeriformes; family Pipridae; genus Pipra; species Pipra filicauda. Next base: position 52,153 of record NW_024104802.1, on the reverse strand, counting down.
GATTTGCAGCAGAGAGAGAAACACTGCATATTGTTTTTATAACAAACCAGTCGTGGCCAACTACAATAGCCCAGAAATGTAGGAAAACATGGATGCTTTGGACAGCAGAGTGAAGCCTCTTCAAGCTCTAAACTGAGCTCAGGAAAGCAAAGAGCTTCCAGGAGCTCATGGAGGAGTTGTAGGGAAGGAGGGAAAACGTGTCTGGAGTGGAAAGGAACATTGGTGGTGTTAAGTTGTGTAAAACTCACTGCTTGTACTTCCAGCTCAGGGGAAGGTTGCCCACAGCAAAATAGGCACCTTTGGAAGGCGACAGGGAAAGGAACTCAAGGAAAGAAAGGAAAGTCTCGAGGCAGCAGGAGAGAAGGGATAAGCCCCAGTATGGCACTCTGTGCTAAAACTGCCACCTGCCCCCAAAACTACCTTGAAAAAAGAAGGATAGGGATGAGATGCCATTGCTGACTGCACATCCTGCTGATCCCTGGCTGCAGATCCTGCTGATCCCTCACTCCAGATCCTGCTGATCCCTCACTCCAGATCCTGTTGATCCCTGACTGGAGATCCTGCTGATCCCTGACTCCTGATCCTGCTGATCCCTGACTCCTGATCCTGCTGATCCCTGGCTGCAGATCCTGCTGGTCCCTGACTGGAGATCCTCCTAATCCCTGACTGGAGATCCTGCTGATCCCTGACTGGAGATCCTGCTGATCCCTGACTGCAAATCTGACTGATTCCTGATTGTAGATCCTGCTGTTTCCTGACTCCTCATCCTGCTGATCCCTGACTGCAGATCTGGCTGATCCCTGACTCCTGATCCTGCTGATCCCTGACTGCAGATCTGGCTGATCCCTGACTCCTGATCCTGCAGATCCCAGGCCTGCAGGTCTCCATGGATGCCCCACAGCAGCTCATGAACCCCCTGAGCCGCCCAATAAATGACATTTTCGGGCGATTTTTTCAGCCAAACCCCATCTCAGCCCTGCAGCTGCTTCTGCAGCCTCACCATCCTGCCTCGGGGGGGTGCTGGGCAGGGCAGGGCTGGGCTTTGGTACCTTGGAGTCGTATTTGGGCTTTGCCTGGATCACAGGGACGTCCTTGAGGAATGTTCTGCCCTCCTGTCTCCAGCACAGTAGTGGCCTCTTGATGTCCCCATAAGCCAGCTGATCACTGAGGTGATCATTACCACTGATCTTAAATTCTACTCATAATTATAAATACATTCCTGTGTGCAGATCCCACAAACATCCATCTTTTCTTCAGGAATGAGATCAACCCCTGTTCTCCTTATATAAACACTGCAACTTAGTCCATGCAAGGGCTTCACCTGTAGCTTCACAGGACACGTGTTATGGGCACAGAAAGTTGAATTCTGAGCCCAAACTCAGATGAGATTCACACAAAAGCATTAAAACTTTGCAGAGTTTGGTTGATTTCTTTCATTTGTTTTTGTTTGTTTGTTTGTTTGGGTTTTTTGTTGTTTGTTTGGGGGGGTTTTGTGGGGTTTTTTTGTTTGTTTGTTTGTTTTGTTGACTTTTTTAAATCCTCCACCCCCAGAAGAATGGGAACACTTTGTTTTGCCACATTCCAAATGAAACGTTTCCCTTACTCGGGTGGAGAAAACATTTGACCTCTAAGTATGTTTCAGAATTAGAGACGGCAGAAAAAACCCAACCCAACCCAAACCAAAAAACCCTGCAGCAATCAAATCTAAACGTTTCACTTGACCAGATTTTGACAGCCTTATTTTTCAAGACACCACATTTTTGAGGACTTTCACGTTGAATTTCCTATTTTTTTTTTCCTGAGGCCCAAAGTGCCCAAGGCCCAACTGTGTAGTTATTCCCAGATTAATTAGCCAGAGCTTCTCTATATCTCTTAAGAATCCAATCAATGATCACTCGAGTGAATCACAGAGGCCTGGCTGCAATTTAAGCAGGGGAGAGTCCTTAAGCTGATTTTCTGGAGGGAGATTAATTCCATCTTGGTCAGACCCAAATGGAATATATCCCGCTGCCTCTGTCCCCTTGGGACTGTCCTTATTAAGGGTCTGAGCTTCCCAATCTTGGGCACAAGCTCCCGCTGAGTTAATGAGGTTTTTGGAGTGGGATTTGGGGTTGGGTTTGAATAGGATGATTTGCACAAAAATCTCTTTTTAGTTCTCCTTGCAGAAGCCCCTCTCACCTTGGATCCTGCTCCTGTGGCATCTCGGAGCTCTGACACCAATCCCACTGCAAAATGCTGCCTGGAAAGGCAGTTTTGGGGAAGTGGCTGGAAGTGCTGCCTGCCCTGGGCTGGAGACTCCAAGGGCTGAGCTCCACCTCAAGCAGAGAGTCGGGAAAAGGCTGGAAAAAGGACCTCAACACTCATCTCATCCCACCCCCCACGGGCAGGGACCCCTTCCACAGCCCAGGGCGCTCCAAGTCCGTCCTGGGACTCCTCCAGGAAAAGGATCCTCTGATGCCTCCCAAACTTTTCCTTTAGGGGAAATGATCCCACCCCGAACGGGAGCGATTGGACTCCAGGTATTGAGTTTGCAGCCAAATCAACAATTCTGGGGGTTCCTCTCCAGCATTTCATCCCCCTGGGGCAGCTCCACCCAGGAGGGTTTGGAGCTCTCACCTAAATTAGGGATGTGAAGATGGAAGGAAATCAAACTGGAAGGTGAACTTTGGGACAGGGGATGTCCAGACAAACCCCAGCTGGAGTCAGGCAAAGAGTGTAAGATATATCTCATATTATATACATATATATATATATATATATATATATATATATATATATATAAATAATATTATATATATATATCATATTATATATATCATATTATATATATTATATATATTATATATATAAAATATATATATAGTATTATATATAAATATATATTATATTATATATAAAATTATACATATAATTAATAAATTATAATTTATTTACTGTAAGTTATAATTATAATAATATAAATAGTTGTAATTATTTGTATGTTGTTATTTTATATTTTGTTGATTTATTTTTATGTTTTGTTATTTTATAATTTTTATCTTATATCATAAAAGTAATATAAACAATATATTATAATATAAAATTATAATTTATTATAAATTATATACAATATAATAGAATAATAATAATGAAATATAATATGAAATTATAATTTATTATAAATTATATACAATATAATAAAACAATATTGAAATTATAATTATAAATTATAATATATAATTATAAATTATTATAAATTATACAGAATATAATCAAATAATATTAAGATTATAATTACGAATTATAATATAAAATTATAATTTATTATAAATTATCTAAAATATAATCGATACTTCATTAAAATGAACCTTGGGTTAAAAACCTCCCCCCCCTAATGACCACAGGCAGTTTCATCCTCATGAGTGGAATGGATAAAAATTGAAAATCACGATCAAAAGCTCCTCAAAATGTGTGACAGCAATTTCTGTGAGAGCTTCTCATTGAACTGTGGAGTTGATTGGATATTTTTTAAAGATTTCTCAGAGAAGGAAAAGGAGGAAAAAAAAAATAGCTGGAAATCTTTGGCAATTCCTGCTCCTTTCTTCTGGAGCTGCAGAGAGGAAGAACAGAACCAAACCCACGCAGCCACTTCCTCTCCTTTGGCACTCGCAGGGAAACCAGCGGAGCAGGGTTTGTGGAACCAGGGGGAGAAAAGAGCTTCCAGTCAACTCCCTGCTCACTGCAGCCATTTCACACGGATCCAGTTTTCACATGGATCCAGTTTTTACATGGATGAGTTTTTACATGGATCCAGTTTTTACATGGATGAGTTTTTACATGGATGCAGTTTTTACATGGATGCAGTTTTCACATGGATGCAGTTTTTACACGGATCCAGTTTTTACACGGATCCAGTTTTTACATGGATGAGTATTTCCATGGATGCAGTTTTTCACGTGGATGCAGTTTTTACACGGATGCAGTTTTCACATGGATGCAGTTTTTACATGGATGCAGTTTTTACATGGATGCAGTTTTTACACGGATCCAGTTTTTACACGGATCCAGTTTTTACACGGATGCAGTTTTTCCATGGATCCAGTTTTTCCATGGATGCAGTTTTTACACGGATCCAGTTTTTACACGGATGCAGTTTTTCCATGGATCCAGTTTTTCCATGGATGCAGTTTTTCCATGGATCCAGTTTTTACATGGATGCAGTTTTTCCGTGGCCCAGTGTTGGGTCTCAACGGGAAGTTTCTTCCCCCCCCAAAAAAAAATCTCCATTCTTTCCACATTCCTGAGCTGTTCCCATGGATTTGAGAAGCTCCATGTGGGGCACCAGCTACACGTTTGAGAGGAGGTCCAGAGGAGCTCTGTCAGCTGGTAACTGTCCAAAAACTTCCGTGGATTTCCAAGTTTTCTTTCCAGAGTTTGAAATTCAGCCCAGGAGTCTCAGAAGAATTTAGTTCTGGCATTTTGTCCTCTCTGTGGCACCTTTTGGACCCGAGGAGGGCTCACATTCCAGCCTTTATTCCCGTTCCCTTCCCTGCTGGATGCACTGAATGACGTGAAAACAAAATTCTGGCAAACTTATTTTTTTTTAAGTTTTGGAATAAAATTATTATGGAGGAAAGTTTTGTTCCTCTGAACCAGCTGTGCCAGGTAGACATGGGATTTTTATTTTTATTTCATGGTTTGCACCATTAGAGTTTAGATCAAACTCATCTAAATTATTTTCCTGCTGCCATCGCTGTGTCTGACTGCCTCTATTTTGGGACAGTGCCTCGGGATTCCTGGGAAAGGACTTTTCTTGTCTCATGGATCAAGGGATATTTGAGGTCTGAGCCCACCAGACCATTTTTTTTGGAACTGGGTACACAGAGGAACACCTCAATGTGTCTCCACCCTCCAGGCCCAGGGAACATCTGCCAGAAGGATAAATCATCCTAAATCATCCTAAATCATCCTAAATCATCCTAAATCATCCTAAATCACCCTCCCAGTGTGTTACTGGGCAGGAATCCTGGAGAGGGGAAGGGAGTGGGCTCTGTGGTCCAGTGGTTGGGATCATGGAGCCAAATTTTCCCAGTGGGAATCAGCAGCAACTCCAGCAGGTCCAGCAAGGTGGGATCAGGGCAAGGTGGAGCTTTCCTTGGAGGAAATCCTCGTTTATATCCTCATTTATCGTTTATATCCTCATTTATATCCTTATTTACGCCTGTGGGAGTCAGAGGAGCATCTGCAGTGGGAGCTCCACCTCCGCCAAGTCAAAGAGTCCATGGATGAGCTCCAGGAATCCCTGACCCTGCACTCACTGGGAATCCCTGACCTTGCACTCCCCAGAAATCCCTGACCTTGCACTCACTGGAATCCCTGACCCTGCACTGGGAACTCCTGACCTTGTACTCCCCGGGAATTCCTCACCCTGCACTCACTGGGAATCCCTGACCCTGCACTCACCAGGAATTCTGACCCTGCACTCACTGGGAATCCCTGACCCTGCACTCACCTGGAATTCTGACCCTGCACTTCCCAGGAATCCCTGACCCTGCACTCACTGGGAATCCCTGACCCTGCACTCCCCAGGAATTCCTGACCCTGCACTCACCTGGAATTCTGACCCTGCACTTCCCAGGAATCCCTGACCCTGCACTCACCTGGAATTCTGACCCTGCACTCCCTGGACTCCCTGACCCTGCACTCCCCTGGAATCCCTGACCCTGCACTTCCCAGGAATCCCTGACCCTGCACTCACCTGGACTCCCTGACCCTGCACTCACCTGGAATCCCTGACCCTGCACTCACCTGGAATTCCTGATCCTGCACTCCCTGGACTCCCTGACCCTGCGCTCCCCGGGCTGCCCATGGAGCAGCTGCTCTCCAAAACCCCCCAAGAGACCCTCCTGGGCCCCCCCTGACCCCTCCGAGGGAGGATTCCAAACCCACCTCCTGCAGCCCGAGAGGACTCTCGGCCTCCCCCAGGGCAGTGCTTTCCCACCATCCCGGAGCTCCTGGAAGGGAGACACAACTTCCCTCCCTCTCCTTGCTGGCCTCAGGTGGACTTGGCTGCACACAGGGCTCCAACTCGTCTAAAAAGGGCTTTTGAGGGCCAAATTCTGCTTATTTTTTATGGTGGTCCTTTTATTGTGGCCGTTTTATCCCCACCAAAACCAGGACGGTGAATAAACTTCACTCAGTGGTGTAAATCCTCTGGGAAAAAAGTGGATTTACCCCAGTTTTATGTCAGAACAACTGCAAACTCAACATAAATGGAAGAAAAAAGGCATTTCTATTCCTTGGCACGTTCCCTTTCCCGGCTCCTGCCCAGAACAATTTCATATCTATAATGTTCTTTTGCAGCTGTGGGGAAGAGCAGAGAAACCTGCTCTGAGGTAACAGTGAGATTGGCTGCAAAATGTGGGATTTTCAAATGGAGAAATTAAAAGGCTGGCACTCTTTTTGGGGTTTTGTTGTTTTTTTGGTTTTTTTTTTTTTAGAATAATATAAAGAAACAATTGAACTTTCTCCAGAAGTAGCCTGTTAAAAAATTGGGAAGTAAATATAGCTCAATTGGCCATGTAAAGGAAAACGAAACAGGATTTGTTTGCAGTCTCGTGGCAGGTAAAATTCTGAAAAGGAAATCCAAAAATAAGGCTGCAAAGGATAATTTTACCATCCCAAATCCTCGGTACTCTGCAGAATTGTTGTTGCTCCCCTTTCCTCACTTAGCAGACACCGAGGAAAAAGTGAAAGCCTGTAAGATGAACGTGTTTTGATGTTCTAAAAGATCAAAACCGGCTTAATTAAAAGCAGAATGAATTATATCTTCAGAGAAGGGGATTCCCCTGGCCTACCCAGCTTTTTAAAAGATCCTGCAGTTAGTCCCAGGAGTTCCCAAGGCTCAGTTTAAAGGCACAGAAGTGCTGGGGATGTTTGCAGGAGTTCCCCCCCAGAAGGACAGAGCTCGTTTTTCCCCAGTGATGGGTCAGTGCCACAGCTCGGACCTCTCAGGGGTGGAAAGAGGACCAATTCTTATTAAAAAAAACCCCAAATTTTCTTATTTCTTCAGTCATTTGTTTTCAGCCTGATCTTGCCTTTTTATCAGTGCTGTGCTCTAAGACCCAGCACTGACCAAAGGCAAGATGAAAGGTTTTGGGGAGCCATCCCAAATATTCTCCCTCCCCTGGCAGGACTGGCTCAACTTGCAGCTATTTGGGATTCCTTTTCCACAACAAAACACTGCCTTTCCTTCTTTTCCAACCTCCACTTGGCAACACAGGCAGGCAGCCTTGAAAACCTTTGGGATTGATGGCCCAAAAATGAGCTTTTGGGATTGTGCAGAGCTGGAGATCCCATCCCTGCAGGGAGGGAAGTTTGGGAAGTTTTCATTTGCAGCAGCACCTTGTTTGGAGAGAAGGGAGATGAAGAAATGAGCTCAGTTGGTCAGAAAATGGAGTTAACAATGCCAAGGTTGTGGGTTTGATCCCTGTATGGGCCATTCATTTTAGACCTGATGGATTTGATGATCCTTGTGGGTTCCTTCCCACTCAGAATATTCTGTAATTCTGCCCCTGGAATCAACAATTCCAATCTCTCCTGTGTGTCTGGTTCTTAAAGAAATGGGACTTAATGAAAACCCTAAATACAATGACCAAAGGCAAGATGAAAGGCTTTCGGGATCCATCCCAAATATTCTCCCTCCCCTGGTAGGACTGGCTCAACTTGCAGCTATTTGGGATTCCTTTTCCACAACAAAACGCTGCCTTTCCTGCTTTTCCCACATCCACTTGGCAGCACAGTCGGGCAGCCTTGGAAACCTTTGGGACTGACGGCCCAAAAATGAGCTTTTGGGACTGTGCAGAGCTGGAGATCCCATCCCTGCAGGGAGGGAAGTTTGGGAAGTTTTCATTTGCAGCAGCACCTTGTTTGGAGAGGAGGGAGATGCAATAAACAGGGTGATTTTTTGGGGAAGAAGGGTAGGGATTTTTATTATCTTTATAGCATCTTTTTGACCGAAGAAATGAGCTCAGTTGGTCAGAAAATGGAGTTAATAATGCCAAGGTTGTGGGTTTGATCCCATCCCTGCAGGGATGGAAGTTGGGAAGTTTACATTTGGAGCAACACCTTTTTTTTTTGGGAGTTGGACAAAGGAGATGCAAGTTCTTTGTTTGGGAAGAAAGGTGGAGATTTTATTATTACCTTTATAGCATCTTTTTGGTTGAAGAAGTGAACTGAGTTGGTCAGAGTAGGGTGTTAATAATGCCAAGGTTGTGGGTTTGATCCCATCCCTGCAGGGAGGGAAGTTTGGGAAGTTTTCATTTGCAGCAGCACCTTGTTTGGAGAGGAGGGAGATGCAATAAACAGGGTGATTTTTTGGGGAAGAAGGGTAGGGATTTTTATTATCTTTATAGCATCTTTTTGACCGAAGAAATTAGCTCAGTTGGTCAGAAAATGGAGTTAATAATGCCAAGGTTGTGGGTTTGATCCCTGTATTTATTTATTTCAGACTTGATGGATTTGATGATCCTCGTGGGTTCCTTCCCACTCAGAATATTCTGTAATTTTGCCCCTAGAATCAACAATTCTAATCTCTCCTGAGTCTGTGGCTCTTAAAGAAATGGGATAAAAACCCTAAAATACAAGCTCATGGCTTGGTTCTGGATTGTTGCATATTCTGGTTTTGACTGGTAGAAAATAGGCCAGATTTTCTTAAAAAACACCACTTTTTCTTAACAACCCCAGGGAAACGATCAGATCTGTGCAATAAAAGCATTCAGGGCAGAGAGGACACAGGTTCAGTCCCTGCCATACCCTGGAGCACAAAAATATTCTGACAGAGCAAAACCTTGGGTAACTCCTGGGAGAGGCTGATTTGGCAGCAAGGGGACCACGGTGGTTGTCAGTGACCTTATCCTGGGAGAGCAGCTCTCAGAGCACACCCCCCAAATGTGCCCTTTGAGCTCCTCAAACTCCCCCATTTGCATACTAATTTATTACCTGTGCAGCCTGCTGAGCCCTCATTCTCCTGCCTCACATCCCATCACATCCCTCCGACCTTGGCAGCAACATTATCACCAACTAATGCATCACTTCCAGAATCCACAAATATGGCACAAAACCCCGGGTCCATCCCAGCCTCCCCCCTCTAATGGCTTATAAGGACACTTGATGCTAAAATAGTGTTTTATCTCCTCTCCACACACTCTAAATTTTCTAGCTGGTATAATATAAGATTAATTGCTTTCATTACTCCACTATATTAATTTCCTTTTGTTCCAGCAGACATAATATACTTATTTTTATTCTACATACACTGCTGAGGAATTTAGCAAATGGTTTGCTGAGGTCAATTAAGATTTTCTGTGTTTAAAGATGATTGTGCTGTCACTTTTGTTTTAGAAAGACTTAATCTAAATAAATACCTCTCTGTGAACAACACCATTAACTAAACCATGACCTAGGCTGGGATTTAGGGGATTTCTCTGTCGCGAGGGTGGGAGATGGAGGTGGCAGGTGAAGGACAGGCTCCAGTCTGTGTTTTCCAGCAGAACTGGATGCTTTCAAGGCACTGGATTTTTGCTGCGAGGCACCAGAGGATGATTTAGTGCTCCAGCTGTGCCAGACACGCTTCATTTCATAACCAGTTCCATCAGGGCACGGGGAAGTGTGGAAATGCTGAATAAAGACCTCATAAGTGTGTGATTGAGAGTCTGGGGCCAAACTGGGGCTCTATTGATGTTATAACCACAGAGATCCTGCCCAGCCTTACACACGAGGTGGGTGCAAACCTGCCGGGTTTGGTGGAGTTAAATCCCATTTACACCACTCCACACTGCAGGATTTGCCCCCCAAATCTAGATGATGAGCTTTAACTCCAAGGTTTCTTTAGCTGGGAAGGTAAAACCCCATCAGCAGCACCACAGCTCCTTCCTGACCTTCTGTTCCCCGTCAGCTCCCAGTCTGGCTTGATCCCTCCTGCTCTGGTGCTCATTTCACATCTCCAACAAGCAGGCAGGGAGAGAATCACTGTCATTCCCGAGTTCTGGTGCCAATTTTCAGCTCAGAACTTGGCTCTGCAGCACAAGTGGTTGCCCTGAATGCACGGGGCAGGGGGAACCTGGCACAGGAGCCAAAACAAACCCAGCCCTGGGCTGGGCACTGTCCCCTCCAGTAAATAATTCTGAGCTTATTGCACCGGCCTGAACTCCCAGGGGGATTTAAAGCTGGAGGGAGAGGGAGGTGATTTTGTCCATGTGCTCCCAGGCAGCAGCATGAAATGGTGAGTGAGGCAAAGAAACTCCTGCACCAACCTGCTTCATGTGCCTGTGCTCCACCCAGTCCATCTCTTCTTGGAGAAGGAGAGGCCATGGGGGGATGTTTCCAGCTTTGGAGATTTCAGAGAATCCCAGAATATCCTGAGCTGGGAGACCAACAAACCCTCCTGCAGCTCTGGCAGCCTTGGGGCTGTGCCCACTGTCCTGGGGAGACTGAGGGGAGACCTCAGTGCAGTTCCAATTCCTGGGCAGGGGCAGAGGAGGGGCAGGGACTGAGCTCTGCTCTGGGGGAGCAGGGACAGCAGCCAGGGAACGGCTGGAGCTGTGTCAGGGCAGGCTCAGGGTGGATCTCAGGCAAAGGTTCTTCCCCCAGAGGCTGGTTGGGCACTGCCCAGGCTCCCCAGGGCAGCGGGCACAGCCCCAAGGCTGCCAGAGCTGCAGGAGGGTTTGGCTGATCCTCTGGGGCACAGGGGGGGACTCTTGGGGCTGGGCCTGTGCAGGGCTGAGGGTTGGACTGGATGATCCTTGGGGGTCCCTTCCAACTCAGCATATTTTGGGATCCTGTGATCAACAAACCAGTAGATGTGGCACTTTGCAATATGTTCAGTGGGAATGGGGGGATTCAGTCAAAGACTTGCTGATCTTTGAGGTCTTTTCCAGCCTTAACAAGCCTCTGGTTCTATTCCCTGGCTCAGGAATGTCTGTCCCTCTCAGCTCCTTTCACTACAACTGCACAACCCCCCGATCTGTTCCCCGCCAGGAATGCTGGAATGCCTTCAATCCCACTGCACACCTCTTGAAAAACAACTCCATTTTTCCCCCCAGTTGGGTGCACAGACCCTGGCCTTGTGCTGAGGACTGTCATGGGACTTCAGGGCATCCTGCCCAGGAATTCTTCATCCTCCAAAACTGCTCCAGCCCCTGGGCTCCACCCCCCACAGACCCCCCTCTATGGCAGGTTTGTGGGGTGGCTTTCAGGGCTGTTCATTCATTTCTTTTCTCTTTTTTTTTTCTCCCCTTCACTCCCAGACCAATACCTGGATATTTCTTCTCAAGCAGAGAAATGTTTCGAGTGGGAACAGTTGAGAAAATCTTATGGATCGGGATATTTTATGGTTCTGCCCCTCCCTGATCCAGAAGCCACTGGGCACTTTCACCCCCAGGCCACCTCAAAAGCTCCTTCATTTCTCGGCTCTCTGGGTGGCTGAGGAAGGTTTAGTTCCACCTCTCCTCCTGTTTCCCAATTTCAGGCCTTTTTGCAGAGATCTTTGCCATGGAAATTCCGTGAGGTGACGAAATTATTCTTATTTTTTAATTCCACTGCCAAATTTCTGGGCAAGAGCATCCCAGAGTCTGTCCCCGACAGTGCCTGGGTGGGACTAGAGAGGTCAAACTATGGAATGTTGGTCTCTTTTCCACACCAATTCAAGGCCAGAGAGAATTCCCAAAGAGAACATCCCAGTAAATCTGTTTCTGTGACTTCTTCTCCCTGTTTCTGACACCCTCACATTGCTCCTGCTCCACTTCTGCTAAAAAAGAGGGAAAATCCATTGCTAAAGTTAGGAAGAACTATTTTTTTCTGGTTTTTTTTCTTTGTGTTGGAAGATGTCAATAAATGGAAGAATTGTAATCCTGGGCTAGGAAGGAACTAAAAAAAAAAAAAAAAACAACAAAAATCCAAGAAAACATGTCTAAACTTTTGAATTAAAATTTTAAAACTGAAATTTTACAACTAAAATTTTGAGAAATACGTGTCAGGCAAATATTTAGTCTATACATACATACATATATATATATATATATATAAATATATATACATACAAACAGAAGGTGAAGCTGGATATTTTTATTTATCTCTTGGTTCAGAAAGTTGTTTTTTATTTTTATACCTGAAACAAAGGTGATCAAATTCTGTCAAAACCCTTGAATCCCACCCAACAGGTGTTTTCCCAAGGAAGCTTTTCCTGGGAAATCTCAGCTCCACCCTGATTTCCCTGTCTAAAACAGGGAATTTCCACATATTTGGACCATATTTCCTTGGATATGTGTCATGAGACCAAAGAATTAAGGGGTGTTCCTTCCTTTTACTGTGTCCCTATTCAAGGTGTTCTTTAAAGATGTTCACATAAATATATAAATACACATAAATACACATATAAATATAAACATATATTTATATATATAAAATATAATTATATATGTATAGAAAATATATAATATATAAAAATATATATGTCCATTTAGTTGCATGCTATTATATGTATAATATATTATGATATATTACTATATAGCATATGATATATTTTATGTATAAATATATTTTTATCAATATATAAAATATATAAATTCATAAAATATATAAATATATAAAATATATAAAATAAATAAATGTGTATAAAATATATAAATATAAAAACATATAAATATATAAAATACATAAATTTATAAATATAAAAATATATAAAATATATAAATATATATTAAATATATAAATATATATAAAAGTATATAAATATATATAAAAATACATAAATATATATGTTTGTGGGTGTATATATATATATATATATATATATATATATATATATATAGCCACCACAGGCCACAGCAACCACAGCAATTTCTCTAGTGGAAAAATTAATGCCCTTTCAAATTTTCCAGATAACTGTGGCGAGGAGGAGGTTTGGTCCTTGCTCCCATTTCCCCTCTCAGGGCCCAGATTTCATTCCCTGTGGATTCTCCCACTGGAGAACGTGTCTGGTGGTTCTGGCAGGCCCCCAGGCAGATGTTTGGGCAGATGTTGGGGGTGGGATGGGAGATGTGGGCTGTGGGGCCGTGGCACATCAGGCAGGAAAATGGGATTTTGGTGCCATTTCCACCCCCAAACTGCAGCAAAAGGGGGCTCTTTGCAAGAAATCCTCACCTGCCCCATCAGAGGGAGTAATTCCCAAAGGAGAATTCCCAAAGGAGAATTCCCAAAGGGAGTAATTCCCAAAGGAGAATTCCCAAAGGAGAATTCCCAAAGGATGCAGGATTCTCGTTTATGAAGGAATCAAGGACATCATTTCTCCCTCCAGGCAGATGCCGAGACTTCTTAATAAAAGAATTCAATAACTCAGGGAGCTGAGAGGTGAAAGCGGCTCCTGCACTCGGGGCTCTGCTCACACCCAACATGACTCATCTCACTGGGGCTGTGTCGGGATCGAGCACCGGATTCATCTCCAAACAAAAGCTTTTCCATTCCTCTCCGGCTGCTTTGCCTTTTCCTGCACGGAATATTTGGAGGGACACAAACAGGTTTTCATTTCCAACCGTTGCCCAGCTCCCCTCTGCAGCAGAGCCCTGTGTTTTTACAGTTATCACCGAGCAATTCTAATATTCTGGTTCTTAAATTTCCGGGTCTTTATTCTTTATTTCATGAAAAAAATCCCTTTTATCCTCACTCTTCCTTTCATGCTTTGCAGCAGAATCCAGGTGAGTCACAACCCAAGGGCCTGACTGACATTCTTTTTTTTTTTTTTTTTGAATTAACCATCTTGATTTATGGCAGCAGAAGAGAAGAGATTTTCACCTTAAAACTCCACTTCTTTCTCTTTGTGAAACAAAACTGAAAGGAACAGCAATAAAGGCTGGTTTTAAATCAGTCACTTCATATATATTCATGCAATTTGCACTCTGAGGAGCTGCTGGGGCTGGATTTAGCTTTCATGACTATTCAGGAGATTCTAATCAGTTAATCCTTCCCATCCCTCCATGTGGAAATGTGTTTGTTTAAATGGAACAGGGTTAAAAATACCCGAGGAAGTCACAACTCTCCGCCAAAGGGGCACCAAAGGGCTTTTTTCTGCTTGGAAACCCAACTGGCAGCTGCTCCAGAAATAGCAGCTCCAGAAGGCTGCCTGTGTCCAGGCCTTCATCTTGGGTTTGTTGCTGAAATGGATGATTAGAGAGTGAAAAAAAACCCCAAACCCTAATCTCAGAATTGTTAAAGTTGGAGGAAACCTCTGAGATCCCCAAGTTCAACCATCAACCAGCAGCACCACCATGGTCACCAATAAACCACGTCCTCCGGTGCCATCCGCCCCCTAAACCCCTCCAGGGGACTCAAGGATACATCCCTTCTGGAAGTCTGGTTATTAATTGAAGTAGAGATCATTAAAATGATCTGATGAGCTCATTAAAATGATCTGATAACACCAGCACAGCTGCAGCGAAGGGTTCCTGTCCCTTTATCACCACCTGTGTTGAAGGAGAAGGTTCCAGATCTCTATCTCAAGGTCACCAAAGTTTTGGCCTGCTAAGAACAAGGTTTCAGGGCAAGAAACCCCCTCTCTCCTCGTGTGTCCCAGTTTTACATCCCCTAAATGTCTTTGTATATAGGTCAATATTTATTTAGTGGTGTTTTGCAGAGGGAAGAGAGGAGAAATGCATCAATCCCAACAATTAATGCTTGAGCCAACGAGGGAATAGCCAGCTCTTGGATTCATTTCCATATTTACATGTTTGGAACCTCAACCAGTTGAGATGAGGACAAAGCCCAGATGTTTAGCAGAGCTCAAGTCCCTCCTCAAAGAAACCCACCCCTGGTGGCTTTGGCAGATGTTTCATGGAAGGAAAATAAACCGAGAACCCTGAAGGCAGATTATCCACCTTTGTACCTTGGATTAAGTTGTGTTCTGCTGCTTAATTAATCCAAATATGATCTGCTGAGCTTGCAAACTGTGGCTGCCCCACCCCTGGAAGCATCCAAGGCCACAGCACTGCCTGTTCCCAAATATTCCACAACATGGAATTGTGGGTCTTAAGTGACATAAATTTTCCATGAACAGAAGATGGGACCTGGAAAAGGAAAACTGGGATTGTTTTCTCGAGGCAGAAATCTGGGAAATTGTGACAAATACCCGGCCAGGAAAGGGGAATGTTGAGAATTTAGGATTAAAAAAAGTCCAGATGGCCAAATCCCCAAACTCCAAGCGTCAAAGGAATGATGGGAGCTGGGAGGACTAAAAAATGGGGCCTCAGAAGGTTCCTTGGAAAATGGGAAATGCCCAGTGGACAGGAGGGATGTGCCAAAGGGAAAAGCTGCAGGGAAGAGCAGAGCAGAGCTCCAGCT
Source organism: Pipra filicauda (assembly GCF_003945595.2). NCBI lineage: Eukaryota > Metazoa > Chordata > Aves > Passeriformes > Pipridae > Pipra > Pipra filicauda. The sequence continues at coordinate 36,784 of NW_024104802.1, read as the reverse complement.
TTGTACAGCCTGACCTTGCCAAAGGGGAAGAATCCGGGATAAAAAACCACGAGGGACAGGTGAGGAACAAAGCCTGGCAAGTTTTGATTTAATTGAAGAGAACAGGCCTGGATTCCCAGTGGGAGATTCAGGTGCAGCAAAACCAGGTGAGGCATTTTTGGCACAGAACACCACGGAGAGAGTTTAATGAAATTTTAGGAGTGGAATCCAACTGCCAAGGTCACCTTGTTCCTGGAGCTGGGATGAGAAACAGGACTGATGAGGAACTGTGGCCCGGAGGGAGCTGGGAACCTGAAGGAAACATTTGGTCCCTCTATATTTGGATTCCTTTTTTTTGTTTGTTTTTCATGGGTTTGTAGAAGTTCTTGAAGCTCTTATAACACAGTCCACGATGCTGGAACTTTCTGTCAGCTGGACATGACACGAGTAAGGATTTATCCTGATTTAAAACACAGCTGGAAAGTCACAGCAGAGCAGGAGGGAATAGGGAAAACCTGATCTTTGTGCCCATTTTGCCCTGGTCTGGGTGGCATTGCCTGGGCTCCCTCAGGTTCTCAGTCTTGGAAACAACAGCAAAGGCAGGTGTGTGTTTGTGGGGTTGTTCCACCTCTGGACAGAAGCACAGATGTTAAAGAGGCATTTTTGGGAAGATTTCCAGTCCTCCCTGTCACCCACCCTTGGATATCAATCCCTGATCCCAGATTCTGTGTCAGCTCCATCCCTGTCCCAAAAATCTTTGGTGCTGTGGTCAACAACTCTGTGAGTTTTTCTCCTTTGTTCCATTTTCTGCTAAAAGATTTTCCCGTTTACTCACAGAGAAATCAAAGCTCTATAGATATTTCCCCCAAGGGCTCTTCCCTCACGCATTTCCAGGCTGTTTTCCTGGTTCCTTTTGCAGGAATCTTCAACTTAGGCCCTGCCTTTTGGAGGGCTGCCGAGTTCACCTCCTCCTTGTTCTCCCCAGCACTCGTTGCTTTCTCTGGGTCTCACTGGAGTCTGAAAGTGAGTTACAGAAATTCAGGTGCTCCCAAAACAGGCATATCCGGCAAGGAAAACTTTTTGTGCCCTAATTCCGAGGCCTACTAGGAAGAGTAGCTCCAGTTCCACATCTAGACCACTTTTGGGGTTCCCAACCAGTGCCTTTGACAGGGTGGGAGAGAAGCTGTGCCCACATTCCCAGCGACCTGCACAGTTCCTGGGGCTCTCCCCCCACATTTCCTTCTGTCACCCCCACGTCCTTGGCATCCCATGGGCTTCCAACACTCCCATGCTGGGAAAAACTTGGGAGAAATGCCCTAGGGAGAACAGCAAAGCCCCTAATTTACAATTTTTCAGGCCTAAATTCTGTTTTGCAAGCAGGTGAGGTGAGAACCTTGGCTGTGCAGACAGGGCTTGAAGTAATGAGGTTCTGAAACCTTCTCTTGGCCTCTCCCTGGATTCTCACAGCTTTTATTACTCCTGAAGCCCTGGCTGGAAATCCACCTCGAATTCCCAGAGAGCAACAAAGGCAGGAAAAGAGCAGAGTGAGCTGTGTGCACGGACGTGTCACTGCCTGAAAAGGGATTTACAGCAGTTTGGCTGTGGGCTGAACACAAGCAGAAGTGGGGCAGGCAGTCCTGAGCTGACTCCAGGGTTTGGGTTTGCCTTGGTTTTTAGTTTTGATCTCGCCCACTTTGGCTCAGATCACGGTTCATTCCACTGCCATCGACCCCGCTGAGCCAAGCAGGGCTCTGTGCACACAAAAAGAGAATATTCTGCTTTTGTTTGTGCTGGAACTTAAAACAGCCAAATTTACAAATTTACGACGGTCCTGCCACCCTTTTCTGGCGAGCAATGGTTTGATTATTACAGGGAATCAAGGAATAGTTTGGGTTGGAAGGAACCTTAGAGCTCACCTCGTTCCATTCCCCTGCCATGCCCTTCCACTATCCCAGGTTGCTCAGGGATATCATCTCCTGGGATGCCATGCAGGGATTGTCTGTAATTCATGTCCAGGGGACTCAGGGATGTTTAAAATATGACGTATTTTAGACGTATTTTGAGTTCCTTCTGTGCTTTTTGTGAGCCCACCATGGTCAAAAGGAGACTTCAGGGTTGGTTTGGTCCTTTGGAGCACAGTAGAACTGCCTTGTAACACCCCAGAATTTTGTTTTCAAAATCACTAGGATTAAAAAAAATAACTCTGTGAATTGAGTTCTCTCACAGGATACAGACTCAGTGTATAATAGGGATGGAATTAGTGTGAAAAAATCTGTCCATTTTGAATTATCTCCTTTTTTTCTTTTCTCTCCTGAGCGTTAAATATAGAAAAGGATAATATATAGAAATATAGATAGTTAGACAGGTAAACAAGGAGAATGGAACAGAGAGACAAAATGGAGACTGTTGTTAGAGGAAAAGCTTTACGTGTTGGGCAAGAGCTGAGGAATCATCCTCTGATGGAAGATGTGGCCAAGCTGTAAATTATACAGAGCTTTAACACACCAGTTTTATGATTAAACTCACCAGACAGATGACTTTGGTGCCAGACAGAAGGACATTACTGGGGTGGAGGCTCTCAGGCATTATAATGACACAGCCCAAGCTTCACCTTTCTGGCTCCAGGCTGGTGTTTGGTCTGAATGGGGAGCCCAGCTCTGCTGTCCCAGGCTCTGGCTGTGGCCTGAAGCCCACCTTGGATGTTGGTATTCCCACTTTCCACAGAGAGGACAAGGATGGAGTAGAGCTGATCCTCCTCTGCCATGTCCATGTGTACCATCACCAAAGCTTGAGGTCCTCAAGGTGGGCTCCTGCTGATCCCTGGGCACCTACAATGAGTGGCCCCCATGGCACCTGTGGGCACGTGGCTGCTTGATGTTGGCAGGCTCCAAAATCACCCCAGACTCCTCTCTGTGGAATAACTCTGCATCTGGTCTCATCCTACAGGCTGGAAAGTGCAGCTCTGCCAGGCTGGACCCATCCCTGGGCACGGCTGGAGCAGCTCCAGGGCAGTTTTGGGCACCACAATATGAAGGAAGATCTGAAGCCACTGGAGAGTGTCCAAAGGAGGGCAAAGAGATGGGGAAGGGTCTGGATTTGAAGCTGTGGGAGGACACTGAGGGCACTTGGTGTGTTCAGCTGGAGCAGAGGAGACTGAGGGGAGACCTCAGTGCAGTTCCAATTCCTGGGCAGGGGCAGAGGAGGGGCAGGGACTGAGCTCTGCTCTGGGGGAGCAGGGACAGCCCCCAGGGAATGCTGGAGCTGTGTCAGGGCAGGCTCAGGGTGGATCTCAGGCAAAGGTTCTTCCCCCAGAGGCTGGTTGGGCACTGCCCAGGCTCCCCAGGGCAGTGGGCACAGCCCCAAGGCTGCCAGAGCTGCAGGAGGGGTTGGCTGATCCTCTGGGGCACAGGGGGGGACTCTTGG
>NW_024104802.1:0-33084 GCF_003945595.2 Pipra filicauda | reverse complement strand
AAAGGAAAACAACAGCCCTTCCCTCAAATCTCCCTGCACATTCCCAACCTCTGGAGAGGGATGAATGGAACTTCAGAGAGGGGATGTCTGTTTTCCCTCGGTGGGACCGATGCCTCTGACACCAGATCCCAACAGGTCACATCTGTGCTCCCAGAGGGATTTGTGGGACCAGGAAAATGTCCTAGAAACGCAAACCCTGCTCCAGGAACACGCCTCTCCTGGGGGATGGGCTCCCTACGTGCATGGGGAAGAGATTTTGGAAAACCAAGCCACGGTCACACAAAGGGGAATTTGTATCTGTGTCTGTGTTTGCCTGGAAGGGGCTTTTGGACATCTTGTATCATAATAATCCTGTTTACAGTAAGAATTAACACCTCCTCACACCTGCCTGTGTGCAAGGAACACATTCCTGCTGCTCCTTCCTCCACAAATGTCCATTATTGACTGGCTCAGGCGCTCTTCCAACCCTGAATCTGAGGTGATCTGATCCCTAAACCCTCCCAGAATGATCTGGTGTTGCCCATGGAGGGGCCTCAAGCACATCATTGTCACACACCAGAGCCCCAACATCTGCTGTGCTGCCCAGGAAGGAGTCAGGAAAAGCACGGAAAAGGTCTAAAGGAATTGGTCATTCAGTGCCAAAATGAGAGCCAGAGGTCACCAAATCCAGGGAGAAGAAGGTAGAGCTGAAGCAAAGCAAAGGAGAGGTTCCTTCCCCCAGAGGAATATCCTTGGATGTTAAACTCCTGCCACAGGATGCCAGGTGTTCGTAGGGAAGGATGGACAAGTTCAGAGAAGAGAAATCCATGAGTATTAAACACATTAAAAAAAACTCTATCAGGTAAGGAAAACCCCCTCATGGAGAAGGCTGGATATGGGAAAATGCCCTGTTGTGTTCTCCTGCTCTTTCCCAGGAAGCTGAGTTTGGCTCCTCAGGGACAGGGACACTCATTCTTCCTTTCTAAGGGGGACATGTGGCTGCAGCAAGGGAGACAAACCTCCTCCCACTCCAATCCAGCATCCCTGGAGATGCCCTTCCCCAGTTCAAATGTCCTTGGATGCTCCATGAACTGGGATGGTGAACCCCTGCTGTGCCCAGAGTGGATCTGAGAAGGGGCTTGAAGTTCCTCCATGAACTCGTGACTTTGCACCAGACGCTCAACCAACATGAAATTCATTTGGATTATCATAGAAAAGAGAATTTCAATGCACTTCCCATGAACTGTCCTCACACAGAGCCTTTTTTTACCCTGTTCCCTCGAATCCACTCCACTGGAAAGGAGGAACACGACACAGGGGTATTTAAAACCCTCGCTTTGGGTGTTAGTTCTGCTCTCAGAAATAACCCACGGCGTGAGTGGCTCGATGGTTTCTCTTCCCATGAGCTCACAGGAATATTTTGGGATTTGTTGGGATGTGTTTCAGCTCTAACCCTCGCCCTCACACCTCAGGGTTGTGAGCTGAGGGCTGAAAAAACCCCGAGCACCCACGGGCAGCCACTGCCAGGGCAGAGGATTAAAGCTCAGATCTAGACCAAGCTTTCCTCCACGTTGGCTTGGAAGGCCATATCCACACCTGAATGGGGGAAAAAGGTTCCTGAAGATCCATATCCACATCCAACTGTGGGAAAAAGGTTCCTGAAGATCCATATCCACACCCAAATGGGGGAAAAAGGTTCCTGAAGATCCATATCCACACCTGAATGTGAGAAAAAAGTTCCTGAAGATCCATATCCACACCCAACTGTGGGAAAAAGGTTCCTGAAGATCCATATCCACACCCAAATGGGGGAAAAAGGTTCCTGAAGATCCATATCCACACCTGAATGTGAGAAAAAAGTTCCTGAAGATCCATATCCACACCTGAATGGGGGAAAAAAGTTCCTGAAGATCCATATCCACACCTGAATGGGGGAAAAAGGTTCCTGAAGATCCATATCCACACCCAAATGTGAGAAAATGTTCCTGAATATCCATATCCACACCCAAATGTGAGAAAAAGGTTCTTGAAGATCCTTTTGGAAGATGAAAATCTGTATTTGAAGCCATGTGGGTTTTCAGTTGTTTGTTGTGGTTTTTTTTCCCAAAGATCCAGACTTACATCACCACCATATCAAATTCCCTCAGAATTCCTGGATTTTAGCATTTCTAGGTTGCCAACTGCTTGTTCTTGTCTCTGCACCACCCTCAGCAGTGGTTAAATTTAGGTGGTTACACGTAACGTGGCAACACAGCTCAGGTTTGGAAAGCTCCAGCTTTTCAGAGCCCAGAAAGTCCAACCCCTTCCTAATTAGCCCTGACAGCAGAAGGGCCCACAGCCTTGAGCTCTCTCAGAGTCATTAAGCAATTAGCAGGGTGCCTGATTGGGCTCTGGAGTCAGTGGAGTAAATCTGATGTAAAGGCTGACAGGCCACACACTCTTAAATGATCCAAAAATGGAAAGAGTTTTAAAAGCACAAAATGTTGGCAAAAGTTGAAGCTCCTGCAATGACCCTGGTAAAGGGAGAAACAGCCCTGATGAGCTCACAGAGATCTCCTGATCCCAAAGGATCCCATGAAGACCTGGTAGTTATGGGATTCATCTCACCTCCTTTAACCTAAAAGTGAGGGGTTACTCTAAGGGAGGTATCACACCCTGGGCACGCAAAATATAAATTATCCTTGAAAAGATTTTGGCCTATCTCACTAAAAAACTGGTGTTCCTACCAACATCACCATCAGAAATAACTACAACACACTGATTTCAGAATTCCACACCCACACCACAAAGGAGAACATTCCCTGTGAGTTTTGCAGGTTTAAAGGTCTTCAGCCTTTCAACATTGTACTTTTTTTTTTGTATTTAAATCCAGCAGAAGGAGAAACAGCCCTGCCTGTCCTCCTTGGAGTAGAAAAAAAAATAAATTATTATTATTATTATTATTATTATTATTATTATTATTATTGTTGTTGTTGTTGTTGTTGTTGTTGTTGTTGTTATTATTATTATTATTATTATTATTAGGTTCCAAGGACACCCAGCCCAGCACAAGGAGAACACCCATTTCCAGTGTTGCAAAGCTCCTGGCTCCCCTCCCAGTCCTTTTTCCTTCCCACTTCTGGACTGGGTTGTGTTTCTTTGGGTCAAATCCCTCCCAGCAGGATCGAGAACTCCTCAGCTCAGCTCCCCCTGTGAGCAGCTGGAGTGGAGTGGGGGAGTCAGAACCTCTCCTGCAGCACAAAGTTGAAATTTTGAAGGAGTTTTAAGCAAGTTCTTCAGCAGAGGAAGAGTCTCTCTTGTGACCATGTGGCTTCCTGTTCTTTTATCTGCAGAAAAGATGGTAGAGATAAATCAACAGCTCAACAGATTTCATTTGGGCTTCTTCCTGCAAGATTTCTGAGGTAATATCTGGGTTGCAGCAGCCTGGGGTCCAACCCCACTGCTGAGCTGGGTCTCCTCAGAAAGCAGAAATAAGGAGGTGATGAAGGAAAAGAGGAAAATCCAAAGGCCAGGTCCAGCTTTTGGAGATTCTGAAGTCAAAGGCAGTCTCAGCCCGTGGTTATCCTGGTTGGGTGTGCCAGGGGAACCCTGGGAGAACCCAGATGCATGGTCTGGATCTCCAACCGTCCTCCTGCCCGCCAGGGAGTGGCTGGAATTTGTCTCCGAAGGCTCACAAATAGAGGTGGCCCCATTTCTGAATTCCCATTAAAGGTCAGGGGCTGGCAAGAAGGTGTTGGGGCCATTCCAGGTGCTCAGGTGTCTGCACAGGGATGGGAGATGTGGCACAGAGGGCAGGATGGTGCTGGGATGGGAGCCAGGCTGGCCCTGTGCCACCCTCAGGGACAGCCCTGCGCCCTCGCTCTGCCCTCTAAGGCACTTCTTAGCACCCTAAAATCATCCCAAATCCTGCTTTATTCCAGGCTTGTGTCTGTGGTGTGTCTCCCACCACCCAGCCCCGTTGGTTTATACCAGGCTGATGTTTCAGTGTGTCTCCCACCACCTCCCAAAATGCAGGGAACGGTTTTGGGGAGTTTCTTCTCTCTGCTGATCCAGAGGAATTCCCTGACATCAAGATTTTCCTGGTGAGACTGGAGACAGCCCTTCACTTGGAGGAACTCAAATGGGGTCACATTTATCAGCTAAAGACAAGGCCAAGCATCAATTTGCCCCTGATTTAAATGAGGGGGAAGGACCATGTTCCCATCACGTATTTCCAGTCCAGGGCAGACCCAACAGGGACATCACTGAGCCTGTGGCCTCACCAAAATGTTTATTTCTTGTCTACCGACTCAATTACCTTGATTTTTAAAAAAAAATTTATTTGAATTACTTGTTTAAAGGTTGATCTGTTTGACCACTGTGGTGAACCTGCAGGGCTGAAGGAGCCAAAGCTCTGGGTTTGCCAACCTCTCCCACAAAAAACTCGATTTATAAGGATAATCCTGCACTCACAGGACTTCTTTTAGGGTATTAAAAACCAGTGAGGGTTGTCTGGTGGGCGACTCCCTGCGGAATTCAGGTCCAGAGTGAAACCATGAAATGCCTGGCAGGATTCCTGTTTGCCTTTCTAGCCCTGATCCAAGAAAAATTAAAGGCTTTGGTTTCACCTTGAGCTGTGGTGACATTAAAAACCTGTTACCTCAAACCTGAAAGTCAGGGCACGTTCGTGTGGCTGCTCTTGACCATAAGGGCAGAAGCAACAGGCAAGGCAGGATTCCCAAAAAAACTTGAAAATCAGTTCATGAGATGAATTTATTCGCCAATGAAAATCACCAAGAGTTGATAAGAAACATTTGCCAATTTGACTTTTACTCCTCGGTTTGGTTCAGAAAAGAAAACGGGAGAAGAACTTCAATGTGATGAAACATCTTTTCCTGCTCTCCCTGAACAAACAGATTTTTCTTTTTCAAATTCTGACCCCTCCAGGACACAACCAATGGACTATTTCATGCCCAAGCACCTGGATTTCCACTGGCACATCCCTGCTGGGAGCCCAAAGACCTGGATTTCCTTTGGCACATCCCTGCTGGGAGCCCAAGCACCTGAATTTCCATTGGCACATCCCTGCTGTGAGCCCAAAGACCTGGATTTCCATTGGGACATCCCTGCTGTGAGCCCAAGCACCTGGATTTCCATTGGGACATCCCTGCTGGGAGCCCAAAGACCTGGATTTCCATTGGGACATCCCTGCTGGGAGCCCAAGCACCTGGATTTCCTTTGGCACATCCCTGCTGGGAGCCCAAGCACCTGGATTTCCATTGGGACATCCCTGCTGGGAGCCCAAAGACCTGGATTTCCATTGGGACATCCCTGCTGGGAGCCCAAAGACCTGGATTTCCAGGAGGACACCATGGTGTGAGCTCAAGCACCTGGATTTCCATTGAGACATCCCTGCTGGGAGCCCAAGCACCTGGATTTCTTTCCATTGGCACATCCCTACTGTGAGCCCAAGCACCTGGATTTCCAGGAGGACACACCAAGGCTGTGAGCCCAAGCACCTGGATTTCCTTTGGCACATCCCTGGAATGAGCCCAAGCACCTGGATTTCCAGGAGGACACCATGGTGTGAGCCCAAGCAGCTGGATTTCCATTGAGACATCCCTGGAGTGAGCCCAAGCACCTGGATTTCCAGGAGGACACACCAAGGCTGTGCTTGGAGCAGACACCCATCCCAGCACCCAAAGGAGCACAAGGGGTTCAAACCCATGCGGGGCACCCAAGAACAACCCCCCAGAGCCCCCTCTGCCCCTGGGATGACCAAACCTAAGCTCTGCTGCCACCATTCCAGGCCTGTGGAATCCTGATTTGCAGCCCTAAGGAATTCCAGGAGCCAAACCCACTGTCCTTTTCCCCCTTCTCTCCTGTGCCACCTCCCCCAGCCAGCAGAACATATTTGCTGTCCCGTTTCCCTGTCACTGCAAGGCAGGACACGCCTGTCCCTGTGCCAGGTGCACCAGGAATTCCCAGGAACAAGGAAAGGACACATCTGTCCCTGTGCCAGATGCACCAGGAATTCCCAGGAACAAGGAAAGGACACGCCTGTCCCTGTGCCAGGTGCACCAGGAATTCCCAGGAGCAAGGAAAGGACACGCCTGTCCCTGTGCCAGGTGCTCCAGGAATTCCCAGGAACAAGGAAAGGACACGCCTGTCCCTGTGCCAGGTGCACCAGGAATTCCCAGGAAGAAGGAAATGATCTGTCCCTGTGCCAGGTGCTCCAGGAATTCCCAGGAAGAAGGAAATGATCTGTCCCTGTGCCAGGTGCTCCAGGAATTCCCAGGAACAAGGAAATGATCTGTCCCTGTGCCAGGTGCTCCAGGAATTCCCAGGAACAAGGAAATGATCTGTCCCTGTGCCAGGTGCTCCAGGAATTCCCAGGAACAAGGAAATGATCTGTCCCTGTGCCAGGTGCTCCAGGAATTCCCAGGAAGAAGGACCTTGCTGTGCCCCGGGAGGTCTCCGGAGCGGGCAGGTCCAAGGCAGCTGTTCCCAGGAACGCTCCAGTGTCGGGATTTGGTTCCTTGCCGGGGTTTCCAGGTGCTAAAAGGCACCTGCTCAGCCAGGCAGAACAACCTGCTGTGCTTTGGGATGTTTTGGGGGGGTGGAGTTAAAAATGATCCTTCTTTAGGGAGGCAGAGGAGAACCAGGGATGCTTCCTGACAGCTGGGAGCAGCTTTTGGCCCTTTCCTCTGCCTCCGCTTCCAAACAACGGGAAAACACCAGAGGGTTTCTTTCCCAAAGCTCTGCTGAACATATATATATAGAATATATATCTGTGAGTGCTGAGGATATATGTGAATATCATGGCACTTCACATCCAAGTGAAAAGAAAACACACATTCCTGCTGTTCCTGTTCCTCCAGGAATCCCAGGTGAGCTCCAGTGGGAAGACCCAAGTGCACACAAGTGATGGTTTCCCTCCCAAAGCTCTGCTGAATATATATGTAAAAATATATATAGAGAAAATATATATCAAATGCATATAATATAATAATTTATATATGTGTATAACATACAGATAGAATATATTTCCTATATATATATATATAAAATATATATGTATAGCATATATTTATAAAATATATATGTATAGCATATACAGAGTATATATAACATATAGAATATAATAACATAGAGAATATAATAATATATAGAATATAATATATAGAATATAATATAGATAATATATATATAGAGAGAATATATGTATATATAGAGAGAATATATCCTATATATATAGAAAATATATTTCCTTTCCAAGCTGCTTTTGGGTATTTATGTGAATATCATGGCACTTCACATCCAAGTGAAAAGAAAACACACATTCCTGCTGTTCCTGTTCCTCCAGGAATCCCAGGTGAGCTCCAGTGGGAAGACCCAAGTGCACACAAGTGATGGTTTCCCTCCCAAAGCTCTGCTGAATATATATGTAAATATATATAGAGAGAAAATATATATCAAATGTATATAATATAATAATTTTTATATATGTATAACATATAGATAGAATATATTTCATATCTATATATACATTTATAATATATATATATATAATATATATCCCCTTTTCAAGCTCCTGCTGAGTATTTATTGAACATCATGAAACATCCCATGGAAGTGACAGGAAAAGACACATTCCTGTTGTTCCCGTTGTTCCCGTTGGTCCTGCAGGAATCCCAGGAAGATCCAAGTGCACACAACTGACACCTCCCTGTGCAGGGTTTAGCACAAACCTCTAAGAAGCAGATTCTGCCCTATTTTGCAAACACTCAGCTGGTATTTGATTCTTCAGCATATTTTTTTTAATGAGGAACTAACCAGGAAAAATCAAAATGAGGGTAAACACAGGCTTTTAATAACAGAATTAATGGCTTTGGTCAATGTCAGTGTTTAACATTTATTAAAGGTGTGAAGAAAGAATATTTCCATGTCCTGCTAACCTGTGATTTTAATGCTTTTGATGCTCTTTAACACAAGCAATTGCCTGCATTATTTTGTTAAGAAAACAAAATAAATATATATATATGTGTATATATATATATACACACTTTCCTCAATGATCCAGAGTTATTTCAGTTATTTCTTTCCCAGTTATTTGCATTTGAAAGCTGTGACTGAATTAATTTCAGACAAAATGTAAATACGGCACCTGGATCCTGATCAAGAGAACAAACTGTCTTGGGGATGTTTTTCCATGACTGAAGTGAAATCTCCAGGAGGAAAAGCCCTGGACAACGTCCTTCCCATTCCAGCCCTTCCTTAGGAACGAGGGAAAGGTTTGATGCCCTCATTTTTCTGGAGAAAAGGTTCAATCCCCTCATTTTTTCTGGAGAAAAGGTTCAACTCCCACACTTTTCTCCATAAAGGTTCAATCCCCTCATTTTTCTGGGTAAAAGGTTCAATCCCCTCATTTTGCTGTATAAAAGGTTCAATCATTTCATTTTTTACTGGATAAAAGGTTCAACCCCCACATTTTTCTGGATAAAAGGTTCAGTCCCCTCATTTTTCTGGATTAAAGGTTCAGCCCCCACAATTTTCTGGATAAAAGGTTCAGTCCCCTCATTTTTCTGGATAAAAGGTTTAATCCCCACAATTTTCTGGATAGAAGGTTTAATCCCCATATTTTTCTGGATAGAAGGTTCAATCCCCATATTTTTCTCCATAATGGTTCAATTCTCTAATTTTCTGGATTAAAGGTTCAACTCCCACATTTTTCTGGATAAAAGGTTTAATTCCCACATTTTTCTGGAGAAAAGGTTCCACCTCCCCCCCCCCCACCCCCACCCCACATTTTTCTGGATAGAAGGTTCAGTCCCCTCATTTTTCTGAAGAAAAAGTTCAATCCCCTCATTTTTTTCTCCATAAAGGTTCAATCCCCTCATTTTTCTGGGAATTTTGCTGTCACCCATGCAAGGTGAGGCTGAGCACGGAGAGATGTTCCTCTGCTGAGGAGCAGTGAATTATGTTTATCAAACACACATTTCTTTTCCTCCCTGTGTGTTTGCTTCAGTTGACAAAAATGGGAATGCTCTGTAAGGAGTGACTGTGGAAGCAAAGTTTCAATATCCCTGTTTTCAGCAGGAAACCAGTTGCATGTATCCAGTCCTTGCCTTGTTATCCCAGGTTTTGCCCCCCTGTTGGTGGCCAGGCAATGCTTAAAACCCTTCAATCAGGGCAAAAAGCTCAGAGTTGGCAATTTTGGATGTCAGTCAATCCCTTCCCCTCATTCCCTTTCCAGGGAAGCTGGACCTGTGCTCATTAAACGGGACTGACTTTGGAAAAGCCAAGAGAAATAGATATTTAAAAAAAAAATTAAATTAAAGAAACCCCCAAATCTTTGAGCTGATTCTTTAAAAACAGGGCTGAGCATCCTTCCCTTTGCTGGAGGGAGGAGGGATTTCCAGGGATTTCTGGACCTGTTGCTGAGCTGGAAATCACTGCAATGCTTTGGAACCTCCAGCCCCGGGGGCTCCACACGTGCAGGAGGGGGCCAAGGGGAAAGCTCCCAAAATTCCAAGGGTGGAGCCCTTTCCATGAGCCACCTCCCCTCTCCCAGTGCCCTCCCTGCTCCGTCACTGCTGGGGGAAGGATTCCCCCTGCTGACTGCACCGAGCAACTCTCCGCTGATGCAACAAAGAATAATCATTACTTTGGGGGCGACAAAGAATCATTTCTGCTCTAAAATCACCCGTATTTTTAGGGATCAATGAGCTAAAGGAAGTTTTTGGATGAGTTTTTCTCCGCTGAAAAAAAGCCCCGTGGGTTTGCACCCAACTCTCAGTCGAGTTGTGTGGAGAAAGATCTTCCTCCAGGCTCTGTTTGGGGGGGGCAGAAAGGCTGGATATTCATTTTTTAAGCAAAGAAACCACCCCGTGTGCTCTGCATTCTCTGGCTCTGGAGCTAAGCGACAAATTTTGCTCATCAAAATTTTTTATTCGTTTAAAATTTTACTCATTTGCTCTCGAAGACCCAACTGGTCCTTCCTCAGTTGTTGTCTCTGTGTGTTTATTCATTCCCAAAATACTGATGTTATGAGGCAGCTGACTTCTGGCATAAAAAAAACCCCCTACTTTGGATATAGGGTATTTTTCACTGCTGTTTTTAGGAAGGTTCCCAAGGTTTATTTCTCTCCCACTCAAATGTTAAGGACAAAAGTGATGCCCCTGTGTGGGATTGTAAGTGGGAGAGCAAAGCTGGGGCTGGATGTTGGTTTTCAGAAGCAGCTACGCCTGTTTAAGGTTAATCTGAGCTCCAATTAAATGATTTGATCCCTAAAATTGTGTTGATAACGTCGTGTTTGGTTCCCTCTGTGGAAAAGACCAACCATTCCCACAGGAACAGCTCCACCAGGAACAAAACAATGCAATTTTCCGTGGCAGTTCTGTTTTCTGAGAACTCATGTTGGGATAAAACTTTGGGGAGAACATCCCTATTTTTTATGGAGTTCTGGAGCAGCTCAAGCTGAGTTTGTTCCATAGGCCCAGCTCTGAAATTCAAATTCAGCTCCAGAGCTGGGGGCACAGTCCAGCTTTTGTCCAATAAGGCAGGAAATTCAAATTCCCACTTAATTTCCTAAGACATCATCACTTCTTAACAAGCCCTTGTAAACCCACACCCCCCCTGAGTTAATTCTGCCACGCCAGGATGTGCTGAAATAACCCCAAGCAGCCCCATCTTTCTCAGCCCTTTTTTAAATCGCTTTTCTCCCCCGTCCCCAAGTCCTTAAATTCCACCTTGTGTCATTTCTTCCCGCTGGAAAATGCTACCAAAAATAAAAGTGGAATTAAATTTGACTTCCATATGCAAGTCACAGCGTGGCTCCACACATCAGTGAGGACACAACCTCACCCACTGTCCTTCAAACTGCGTTTGGGGATGAAATATGTGCCACACACAGTTAACCTTAAACCTCCAGGCCTTGGCCAGTCAGATGTTGAGAAGGGTAATTCCTAATTAAGGTATTTTTCTAAACCATGTGACATTAATTGTTAGAAAATGGAAATCTGTTTGTAATGACTTCAAGGTCTCCTTTTCTATTAGTGAACAGCAAAGCATTCCTGCTGTGCCAGGGGAGGCTCAGGTGGGACATCAGCAGGAATTTCCTCATGGAGAGGGTGGTCAGGCTTTGGCAGGGGCTGCCCAGGGAGGTTTGGAGTGCCCAGCCCTGGAGGTGTCCCAGGAAGGCCTGGCCGTGGCACTCAGTGCTCTGGGCTGGGGGACAAGGTGGGCATCGGGCACAGGGTGGGCTTGATGACCTTGGAAGTCTTTTCCAACCTCAGTGATCCTGGGATTTTAATGGAAGAAGCTGAATCATGTTGCTTGATCTCAGTTTTTCCGCAGAACAACCTTCAGGAATGTCTGCAAGCCTCAGGAGACAGCAGTGCACTTTTCCTCAGCCCCAAGTGACAACTCAATTTTAGCTCAACAGCTTTTTGCTGACAAAGAGAAAACAAACCAGGAAGGCCTGGCCGTGGCACTCAGTGCCCTGGGCTGGGGGACAAGGTGGGCATCGGGCACAGGGGGGACTCGATGACCTTGGGGGTCTTTCCCAACCTCAGTGATCCTGGGATTCTGTGAGCACAGGGTACAAATCCACCACAACCCTGATTCTGTGAGCACAGGGTACAAATCCACCACAACCCCGATTCTGTGAGCACAGGGTACAAATCCACCACAACCCCGATTCTGTGAGCACAGGGTACAAATCCACCACAACCCTGATTCTGTGAGCACAGGGTACAAATCCACCACAACCCCGATTCTGTGAGCACAGGGTACAAATCCACCACAACCCCGATTCTGTGAGCACAGGGTACAAATCCACCACAACCCCGATTCTGCCATTTCTGGAGCAAATTCCAGCACGGACAACCCTGACACCCCGACAGCCCTCTGAGCTTTGCTGTTGAAACACTGAAGGGTTTGCCCTGCTCGTAAAACCAACCCAAACGAAGCCCCCACCCCCTGTGCCATCCCAGCCTCGGTGTTCAATTAAAATTCCATCGTCTCCAAGGCATTTTGGGCCCTGTGACAGTGCCTGTGCACACTCTAATACTGTAATGACACACTAATCAACTCTCAGTTGCATCCTGTTCTGTCCCAGCTGCTCCAAGTGAGGGGCAACTTTTCATCAGAGCTAATTATTTCATATTAATCTCAATCCTTTAGCCCACACAGCTTTATAATATGCAGATAATGAGGGTTCTCTTGTTGATGCCACAAACAAATGAGTGGAAGCTCCTCTGCAGCTCGGCCAGAGGAGACACAGAGCGAGTGACTGAGACAGGGCTCCTGCAGAGAGACACGAGCAATTTAATTGTGATTGGGTTTTATAATTGGATTTCATTTTAATGGCTCACGCTGCTCCCAAAAGGCTCTTGGGGCGGGAAATGCTTTATAAATAACATTTATTAATTGTTGTAACCTCTGCTTGTTCCTTGATGGTTGGAAAGGAGCTCTCCACCCCCCTCTCCAGAAGGACCAGCTTGAAATCATCTTCCCGAGCTCTGCTCACCCCCAGGAAGGGGGAGAGGGCATCACTTCTCTCCCTGTGGGCATCAAAGACGAGACTTTTCCCATCCAGGCCTCCCATTTCTGCCACCCCAGGCTAAGGAATTCTCCCAGGGAGTTTGCAGCAGCAGCTCCTCTGAAGTAAAGCAGCCACTTGAAGGATCCTGTGGCACTTTGGGTGATTAGTCACGAGGCTTTAGGCTGAAAGCTTTAATCCAGTTTCCCTTTAAAGCCGATGGGAGCTCTGGCCCTGAATGTGTTTGGGTGCACATTGCTGATGGCAACTCCAGTGGAGGTTGCAAACCCTCAGAAATTCCCATTTTCCAGGAGCTCCGAACGTTTTCTGCCCCTTTCATCTTTCGGAGGGAATTTTTCATGCTGGGGCTCTGCCAGGAGATTGTTCTGAGTGGCTGATTTGAACACAATCCTCACAGCCCCCCGAGTTCAGGGACAGTCAGACACACAAAGGATCTTCGACACTGCAATGAGAAAAAGGCTTTGTGATGGAAGTGAATCCATTGAAAATCAATCTTCTACAGGCAGAAAGGGGTTTATTCCGGCGGAGCCAGAATGTGGTGGAGCACAGACAAACTCACACGTCTTGATTCCGACGTGTGGGGCATCATTTATGGTGTAAAGAGATCCTGGCGACAGCACCAAACACAGCTGGGCTCATCCAGCTGTGCTGCACCCCTGGATCCCTCAGGAGGGCTGAGCCAGACCCATGGATGGCAAGAAAAGGAGTCCCACTGCTGCCCCTTGGGATTAGAAATGCGCTGGGTGCCTTGGAAAAATGCAGGCAGAGAAATGGGATGAAATTTGGTAAAGTCCCGACATTCCAGAGGCTGAGAACTGGAATTTCTACTCTAAACCAGGAGGAAAATCCCAGAGAGGGCTCAGCAATCCAAGGTGGTTCTGAGATATTGTTTTGGAAGGGACCACAGGAATTAAAATTTGGTTTCCTGAGAGCTTCAGAATGAGGTGAAGCTTTAAAATTCAACTTCAGGGCCCCTCAGTCCAAGAAAGACATTGAGGGGCTGGAGCATGTCCAGGGAAGGGAAGGGAGCTGGGAAGGGGCTGGAGCAGCAGGAGCAGCTGAGGGAGCTGGGGGGGCTCAGCCTGGAGAAAAGGAGGCTCAGGGGGGACCTTCTGGCTCTGCAACCCCCTGACAGGAGGGGGGAGCCAGGGGGGTCGGGCTCTGCTCCCAGGGAACAAGGGACAGGAGGAGAGGGAACGGCCTCAGGCTGTGCCAGGGGAGGTTTAATTTGATATTATGGAAAAATTCTTCATGGGAAGGGTTGTCAAGCATTGGAAGGGGCTGCCCAGGGAGGAGGTGGAGTCTCCATCCTTGGAAGTGTTGAAAAAACACGTGGATGTGACCTCAAGGATTCTCTGATCCCAAAGCTGGTGTGATCCGAGGATGGATGAGGGAACAGATGCATGAGAGTCAAAAACACAGAGATGAGAGGCCATGGCTGGAGCTCCTCAGGAAAACAGTGGATTTTTGGGGGGTTTCCCAGTCTGAGAGGGATAAATGGATGTGCAGGACTGCTGGACTGACCAGAGGAGCTGGTTCCCTGAGGAGCTTGGGCACCTCTTCACATTTTCCTCATGCACCCCCTTGGAAACATTTCACCAAGCAAGGGATCTGTTCAGTTTTAAAGGAGAAAGGTGTTCAACTCTCTGCAAAAAAACTGGCTGTGAACTCTTAAAAATCATCATTATTAAGAAAAAAAGGAACTTTTCCCACCAAAACCAGAGCCAGACAAGAGCTGTCACATTGACAGGCTGACATCTGGTCTCGAGGAGGAAACTCTTGGAGGTCCAACCCAGCCAGGAAAAACAACTGGCTGTTCTTTTTTTGGCATCCACAGCCCCAAATAGGTTTATTCTTGGCAATTAACTCTGGTTGGGGACACAGGTGGGTGGCACCAACCTGATACCAGCTCCAGGTGGGCAAGGGAAGAGCCCAGGGGATAAATAAAGGGATAAATGGCTCTTCAACAGCAGCTCAGCAGCAGGGATGGCAACACAAGGGCTGATCTCTGCTCTGGCCAGTCAGGAAACAGCAGGATTTGTTCCTGAAAATTCCAAAGTATCTAAACTAACTCCCACTCCCAGGGCAATCCAGAGCTGCAGCATCAGGATTTCCAGGGAAAATGCCATTGCCATGGCTGAGCTCAGAAGTTGCAGTTCCATGGAACAGTTTCTCGTAGTGGTGTCCAAGTTCCATGTTTGGCATCCTACAAATATATAAATATTCCAGCAGTATTAAAAGGAGGAAATGGAGGCTAAACTGAGCAAGGTAATTAAGGTGCAGTGATGTGTTGGACACAAATCATGTCAGCTGCTTTCTGACCCCACAATTCACCAGAATGGCAAAAATCAGGTTAAAAACAAGCCGAGGTAAAACCACATTTTGAAGTCAACAAAGCTTTATCAACATCCAGCTCCTGGAGGTGTCACACCAGTGACTCCCTCTGTGTGCTGGGTGAGAACAGACATGTCTTTAAATGCAAAAGAATGAATTGTTATTTCTGAATTGTCTCTGAGTTTTTCCTCTGAACGCTTCAAAGTCCTGGAGAGGAAAACCAGAGCCCTGTCATTGCACAACGAGATTTTAAACCAGAGGGAAAATGGAACCATAGAATGGTTGGGGTTGGAAATGACTTTTAAAGGTCAGCTGGTCCAAGCCTCTGCAATGGGCTTGGAGATCTTTTCCAACCATTTCTGTGATTCTACAATCCTATGATTCTGTAAGTCTATGATTCTATTAATTCTATGATCCTAGTAGTTCTTTGATTCTATAATTCTGTGATTGTATAATTCTATAATTCTATGATTCTATGATTCTATTAATTCTATAGTTCTATGATTCTATGATTCCATAATTCTATGATTCTATAATTCTGGGATTCTATAAGTCTATGATTTTATTAATTCCATAGTTCTATGATTCTGTGACTCCATAATTCTATGATTCTATAATTCTATGATTCTATGATTTTATAATTCTATTAATTCTATGATTCTATTAATTCTATAATTAATGATTCTATTAATTCTATGATTCTAGAATTCTAGGATTCTATGGTTTTATGATCCTATAATTCTATTAATTCTGTGATTCTATTAATTCTATAATTCAATGATTCTATTAATTCTATGATTCTAGAATTCTAGGATTCTATGGTTTTATGATCCTATAATTCTATTAATTCTGTGATTCTATTAATTCTATAATTCAATGATTCTATTAATTCCATAGTTGTATGATTCTATGACTCCATAATTCTATGATTCTAGAATTCTGTGATTCTATGTCTATGATTCTATAATTCTATGATTCTATGATTTTATGATGTTATGATTTTATTAATTCTCTGATTCTGTAATTCTGTGATTCTATTAATTCTCTGATTCTGTAATTCTTTGATTCTATTAATTCTATGAGTCTGTAATTCTGTCATCCTATTAATTCTCTGATTCTGTAATTCTAGGATTCTATTAATTTTATAATTCTATTATTCTATGATTCTATGAGCAGGGACATCTTCCACCAGACCAGATTATGCAGCCAAGAACAACTGAGATATCTCCAGTTGGATCTGCTTGGAAGAAGCAGTAGATAACAAGAATAAGGTCCAAATGCACCCCTGGTGCCTCTGGAGGTCCATGAGCAGAGCAACCCTGGTTCTGGAGGACTTTCTCCTGCACAAGATCCCCCAACACAAATCAAAGCAACATCTCCTGGCGCGTGTCCTACAAATCCCGCTCCCGGCCGGAATCCCGATCACTTTATTAGTGTCACAAGTCATTAAAAGGACATTTCAAAAATAGTTGTCTCCCAGTGGCAGCAGGGAGAGGTAACCATGGCTATTTGATATAGTCATGGCAACAAAGGAGCATCACCTTGGCAACACACCAGGCTTATTTACCCGGGCGCGTGTCACGGCATATTAAAGTCATTTATATCTCAATGACTTCTGATGGCATCTCCTAATCCTCCCAGCTCCCCCAGCGGCCCCACGACGGGGCTGGAATAGCAATGGAATGGCTGCAATAGTAATCAAAGGCATGGGTGGGGTCGTTCTGCTCACAAATAAAAGGCATTTCCATCTCTGTCGGGTTTCTGACCCGCTCCCAGCTAATGACTCGCCCGTGCCCGGGATAATGAAAGCTGGAAACAGCTCTGAGGGGAAGCCTGGAGGTGGAGATTAAGTGGAGGAATGAAAATGGGGTAGTACATGGCTCTGTCTGGGAATCAGAAAGGGAGAAATCAGGAGATGTTCCTTGTGGTTGGGATGTCAGAGGTGCCAAGTTGGGCACCCCCTTATAGAATCATGGGATGCTTTGGGGTGGAAGGGACCTTAAAGCTTATGTCATTCCCACCCCTGCCATGGGCAGGGACACCTTCCACCAGCCCAGGTTGCTCCAAGCCCTGTCCAACCTGGCCTTGGACACTTCCAGGGCTGGGGCAGCCACAGCTTCTCTGGGCAACCTGTGCCAGGGCCCCAGAAGGACCAATTTATCCCCAGTATCCCATCTAACTCTGAACTCCTTCAGATTAAGGCCATTTCCCCTTGTCCTGTCACTCCATGTCCTTGTGAACTTCCTGGAGGGACTCTCCAAGCTGAGCTGCCCCAGCACCACCAGCTTTGTGGGAAGGAGCTGATGAGATTCCCCTCATTAAGCAGGAGGCAGCACCTCTAATTGAGCCCATCAAAAGACCCCAATCATTTGATTCCTCACTATCTGGGTACCCTGGATCCAGAAAAACCGTGCCTCCCTTACAAGGAAACCTGGAGCTCTTGGCCACCAGGGTTAAGACCCTTAAAACAACCATTTAAAACCAAGACTAAGAGAAGAACAGGAGTGAGTTTGGCACCAACATCACGCAGGGGGGGCGAGTCCTGGCAGCACTGAGAGCACTCAGAGCACTGGAATGACACCTGGGGCTCATCTCAGAGCCACCCCAGTGTCCCCAGCATTGCAGGGCCATTGTCACTCCTGGGCCTCTGCAGCAGCTCGGGCAGCAGAGCAAAATGCATCTTAATGTGTGGCAAAGGTGCTTTAGCAATTTAATGCAATTTCTTTAGAGCACGAGGGGCACCAGAAGCTCCTTAGGCTGG
The DNA here is from genome assembly GCF_003945595.2 of Pipra filicauda. Classification (NCBI taxonomy): domain Eukaryota; kingdom Metazoa; phylum Chordata; class Aves; order Passeriformes; family Pipridae; genus Pipra; species Pipra filicauda. The sequence continues at coordinate 15,466 of NW_024104802.1, read as the reverse complement.
CACTCAATTACCTTTATCCCTCTGCATCTGCTGGAGTTTACTCAGAGAGGTCACCTTGAGGAACTGGTGTTTTTCAGACCTGCCTCTCTCTTCCCCACCCTCTTCTTTAGGGATGCCAATAAACGGGGGGAAAGGAGGATCAAAGAGAAAGGCCTTTCTTTAATTGTATCGTGTGCCACAGGCCCCCACTTGGGGGGCAGCAGGAGGGCAAACAAAGTCCTGGAGTGTGGAGTGGGGCTCTTGGCCCCAAAAGAATCGTGGAATCGTGGGATCATTAAGGTTGGAAAAGACCTCCAAGATCATCAAGTCCAACTTTCACCCAAATACCACCAGACCCACTAAATCCTGGGGGTTTAGTGGGCACGAAGAAGCCACAGGACACTTGTCCCACCTGCCCGTGTGGGATTGTTCTCCCACCTTGCCCCTGAATCACAGAATATCTAGAGCTGGGTGGGACCCACAAGGATCCTCATCCCGGCCCTGCACAGGACACCCCAAAAATCCCACCAGGGGCAATTTTAGGGCTTCTTAGAACACACCAAGAGGAAAGCACGTGTTGTGAGTGATCCACAGGAGACCTGCACCCCAACAGAGAGGGATGGAAGGCAACCATGAGGGTGGGGGAGCAGGGAGACTCCCAAAAAGCTTCTCAGGGATGCAGTGGGCTCTGTGGGATGAGAGCTGAAGGGTGTTGAGGGGAAGAGCTGATTCCTGTGCCCCACGGAAGGACAGCAATGTGGGGTGACCCCTGTGTCCCAGGGGTGCCCACCCCGGCGTAAGCCCACGTTTGCAGCTCAAGAAAAGTGCTTTGAATCCTCGTTTCCACGTCAAATAAAAGCTCACTGGGGCAAGAGCTGCCTGTCTCTGAACATTCCCAGCCACTGTGGCAGAGCAGAGCTCCTGAACACCCTTTGGGACTGGAGCAACCTGAGCTGAGGTGTCTCTGCAGCTCCAGGACAAACCACAGCGTCACACGCCTGCAGCAAACCCTCCTGTGCTTCGAGCTGGGGCTTCCCACGGGGATGCAAACAACATGGGATGTGGGAATGGCTCGCTCCCCAGGGCTGGTGACTGCTTTCAGCCTCTTTATTTCGTCTGGGAGGGAAGAATTGCTCAGGAGCCTGTGCTTGGTGGTGGCTCTGGCGTTGGCTCCACCACTAAAAAACACCAGAGTGCTCTGCAAGGAGGAGATCAAAAGCCTGTTACAGAAGGGGAAAGTTCAGGATAACAGAGCCCTGTTCTCCTGGACAAAGTGCTGGGCTCTGCAAAACCACTGGGAAAAGCTAAAGGAAGAAATACAGAAACATCTCAGTTGAAATATTCAGCAGCGAGGGACTCAGTGGGGTTGCCACCCTCATTTCTGCCTCCTGCACCCCCAAAAGGGCCTGATGCCTGTTTTGTTGGCACTGAAAACCTCTGCCTTGCAACCCAGAGGATCCACCAGCCTGATCTGAGCATCTTCCAGGGCTCTGCTCTTGTCCTGTCAATAAGCACCAAAACACACTGCGAGAACACAGAGAGAAGTGTGTTTCGTGGGTCTGTGATCCATCTCCCCCCATTTCTGACACCTGCCTTGGGATGTGATCAATCCCTTTCTGAGCTTCCTCCCTAATCAAGGAGCTGAGGGAGAGCAGCTCAGGTGATTTAGACACTGATTTTCCTTGATTGAGGCATTTAAAATTCCCATTCAGGGGGGAATGTTGCACCCCAAGCCCCCACAGTGCCCGTCCTCTCTCAGGCTCCTCCCTACAGACTCTCCCTCCTTCCATGGAGATTCCATTTCTGTGTTTCCTGAGCTGAAATAAAAGGTCTCCCAGGCTGTAAATAGACGTTTTGCAAACACATATTTTTCTCTTTGTGTCTCTGGAACAGAACATAATGCCAGGGAAGTTATTTACTCCCACAAGTCTGTGACCTTTCATGCATAAATCCAAGCAGCCTGCACTGAAGTGGGGCTTCCAATCCACAAATCCCAATGAAATACTTTTCCACGAGTTCCCAGTGGGGTGAAGGAATTGGTAAGTGATGTATTTTTACCTGGTTCCTGAAGGCTGCTGGAGATTGGGTCTGGCTCATAGTGATCAGCTAAACAAATAGATTTTCCCTTCCCAGAAATGCCATTTAATCAAACTCCCACTTGCTGGCTGGAAAAACCCAGGCAGGGTCAGCCCAAGGGGGTGCAAAGGGCAAGGCACAGCCAGAAATAAATGGATGGGTGACAGAATTCCAGGAAGGGAGGGAGATTTTGCACGGATTCACATTCAGTTGATAATTTCCCCATCCCTTTTTCTTCCTTAGCCAAAGCCTACAGAGGCAGAGATACTCACCCACTTACACAAACACCCGGATTTTCCTGTTGTAAAACTTCAGTCATATTCCACAAAATCTCTGCCTTCCCTGCAAACAAAACCCACACAGGCCACCTCTCTGTGAGCAGCATATTCTGTGGAAAAACATTCCCAACTTGGTGTAATGGGGCTGCTGCAGGTCTTTATCCAACCCTTCTTTATGGAAGTGGACTGATGTTTTAATACTTCAAACTTAAGAACCCTTTGCCACTGCTTGGATGTGTTTTTTTTTCCTTTCTCCTGGCTATATCCTTGATTTCTACTCAGTGGGAATGTCCCCTGCCAGCTCTGCTGTTCCATGATCCCCACTAGACCTTTGCTCTGCAGAGAAACCTGTGGAAATGGGGTGTTAAATGACAGTTTGTGTCACAGGGATGCAGAAAATGCCTCATTTTTGGGGCCCTGGATGATTTTTGGACCCAGCAGGACAAAAACCTTCCCCCGAGCTGCTGGAAGAGACAACACCAAGAGGCTCCTGAGGATTGGAAATGGTATTTCCTGAGGCATTTGGGCTTGGAATTTTTAGGAATCCCTGAAATTACCAGGCCTAAATGTCACCCTGTTCAATGCAAGAAGGCCATGGACAGTCAGAGCTTTGTTGAAACTCTCACCTGAAACAACTTTCCACGTGTTGGAGCCCAAAGAAAGCCCCTTTTCCCCAAAAAATTGTACAACACAACCCCAACACCAAGAGTCCTTTCGTGGAGTTGGGAGATTTATGGGCAGAAATGTGTCTGTAGATGTGTCTCATTTAATGAACTTGTCCAGCCTTGCTGCCAGGTCATCTGGGGAGGGCAGGGACCCTTTGGGGACTTCAACCTCAGGCTCACTCACAGCCCACAACGTCTCAGGGCTCTTTCTAACAGAATCATAACATGGAATCATGGAATGGTTGGGATGGGGCTGAAAAGGACCTTCAAGATCATCTCGTTCCACCCCCTGCCACGGGCAGGGACACCTTCCACCAGCCCAGGTTGCTCCAACCTGGCCTTGGACACTTCCAGGGATCCAGGGGCAGCCCCAGCTTCTCTGGGCAACCTGGGCCAGGGCCTCCCCTCCCTCCCAGAGAACGATTTCCTCCTGATATCCAATCTAAATGCCTTGAAATAAATCAGGAAATGGCTTTGGAAGGATTAAAATTCAGGTGAGAAGGTGAAGGGGATGCTGGAGAACCAGAGGGTGTGGAGCCCTCCTGCTGTGTCCCTGTCCCTGTCCAGGGGCTGGAGCAGAGATCCAGGAGCAGGAGATCCCAGCCCTGGGACACCCACACAGGTCTGATTTGGATGGATATGGACATTAAAGATTATCCAATTCCACCCCTGCCATGGGCAGGGACACCTCCCACCAGCCCAGGTTGCTCCAGCCTGGCCTTGGACACTTCCAGGGATGGGGCAGCCACAGCTTCTCTGGGCAACCTGGGCCAGGGCCTGCCCACCCTCCCAGGGAACAATTCCTTCCCAATCCTCAGCCATAACCCCAGAGAGGGGTTATTAGCAGGGAAAAGCTCCTCCAGCAGGGAAAAAGCTCCTCCAGCTCTCATCCCATCTTTTGTTCCCAAGCCGGGGTCAGGCTGGTGGTTCCACACCCCCCAGTGAGCTCAGTTCCTCCAGGAGGGGTGACGCTGGAGAAATGGGAGTTTTGGGAGCCAGAAGGACTCTCCTCCCCCTCCTGTCCCTCCCAGCACCTCCCTGCTCCTCCTCGGAGCATCCCCAGCCCATCCAGGTCTTGGAACCCCCGACCCGCGGCGTGTGCAGCTCCGAGCTGGGGGCTCAGCCCGGGGTAGCAGAGCCCTTCCCAGCAGGAATTCCCCCAATCCATGAGGTCCATGGGAACGCTGCATCCTCCTCGCTGTCACAAGTGGCTGCCGGGTCCGGCAGTGCCCACGGGAGGATGACAAGAGGGAAAGGGTTGCACGAGCATCTTTTCAGTCGGGAAAAAAGAAGAATTAAAGCCTAAAATCCCCTTCCCCCCAGGATGAGGAGGGGAATCCAGGGATTTCTCTTCCCCCACCCCCCCGAAACCTTGGAGGGGTCGTTCTGGGCTGTTCCCCCCGTGCCCACGATGTTCAGCCACAAGAGGGAGATCGAAGCTCTGGAAAGTCCCCGGGAGGCTCCCGAGGTTTGGATGGGAGCGGGAACCCCCCCGGCTGAGCCGTGACCCCCCAGCTCCGGCCATCCCCCATCCCAGGGGAAAAACAGGGATCACTCCCAGGCTCTGGGCGAGGTTAGGAATGGATTCTCTATTCCCAGGGACGGGAGAGTGTTTACTTCAACCTTGGGAATAAAATCACACTTTAGATGCTTTTTTTCCCTTCTTTTTTTTCTGAGACCTTGATGGTAATGAGGTTCATTTTACATCGAAACAGAAGGAGAGAACAAGAACGAATAAATTCAATTTAAATGGATCTGGCTTGAAGGAGAAGACAAGGGAAGGTTTGGGAAGGGGAGAGAGGAAAGAGGAAAGAGAAAAAAAAAGGAAAGAGGAAAGAGAAAAAAAAGGAAAGAGGAAAGAGAAAAAAAAGGAAAGAGGAAAGAGGAAAGAGGAAAGAGGAAAGAGGAAAGAGGAAAGAGGAAAGAGGAAAGAGGAAAGAGGAAAGAGGAAAGAGGAAAGAGGAAAGAGGAAAGAGGAAAGAGGAAAGAGGAAAGAGGAAAGAGGAGAGGAAAGAGGAAAGAGGAACGAAGGAAAGAGCAAGATGCAAGCGGAATCGGAAAATAGTAAAGAGGCAAGAAGGAAAGAGGAAAGGAAGAGGAAGATGAAAGAGAACAGAGAAAGAGGAAGAGGAAAAGAGGAAAGAGGAAAGAGGAGAGGAGTAGTCGAGGATCAGTCGAGGGAGAGGGCCTCGCGGACGGCTAGAAGAGTATAGTAGTGCAGGAGAGGAGCTTAGAATCGAGTAGCGGAAGCAGGATAGGAGAGGGAGATTAGATGATAGGCGCTCAACAATCACATCCCACATCCCTTGACCTCTTCCCCTTTCCTATCCCCCATTGTCAACGGCCTCATCCCTGGGCACAACTGACCCCTCTCTCCATTACATGGGATAATTACTTAATTATCATAGATAAAAATATCCCATTATCCACATGCCCTAATGAGCCCTGGCAATCCTGCAGGGACCAGTGTTTGTAAGGAAGAGGAATTACAGCCTGGAGCCACAGCTGATAAGGGCAAATCCACACAAGGAACAATTCTCCATGAATCCAGGCCCAGGAATGTCAGGGAAACAATTTCTGTGAGTCAAGCAGTGACACAACAAGCCCATTAACAGCAATGGTTAATTAAATGATAAAATTCTCAGCCTTAGAATGGTTTCCTCAGTTTGGATCCACTGCCTGGCTCCAGTAAAAACCAGCTTTTACACTTTTTTTTGCTTCGATTTGGAGCTAAACCTGCTCCCTGGGATTGCACAGAGGGTTTGGTTTGGGCAGAGTCCCTCCCCTAAAAAGTCTGGGCTCCCCTAAATCCACTTTTCCACCTTCTAGGGAAATATTCCTAGTGAAGAGGAAGAGGGTGAAGGTTATTCCACAGCCCAGCCACCAGCAGAGGGGGAAGGAGCAGCAGGGACAGGCAAGGAGTCACCTGCAGGAGGATCCGACAGGGTGGGAAAGCAAAGTCCTCGTGACCTCCCCCAGAAACACGGCTCAGCAAATTCAGCAGAGCTTTGCTGGTGCCCGGGGGGCAGCGAGAGAGGAGGAGCAGAGGATGAAGTGCCCTGGATGGAGGGGGGATGCAGGGCTGGGGGACAGGCTGGGGCAGCAGCCCCTGAGCCCCCCAAACCTCCAGCAACTGAGGTTGTCACTCATTCCTGCTCCATCCTGATCCAGAGCTCAGGGCTCTTCTGGGACTTGGGTTCCGTGGCCTAAAACATTCCTGGAGAAAAGGAGGCTCAGGGGGGACCTTCTGGCTCTGCAACCCCCTGACAGGAGGGGGGAGCCGGGGGGGGGTCGGGCTCTGCTCCCAGGGAACAAGGGCCAGGAGGAGAGGGAACGGCCTCAGGCTGTGCCAGGGGAGGCTCAGGTGGGACATCAGCAGGAATTTCTCCCTGGAAAGGGTGGTCAGGCCTTGGCAGGGGCTGCCCAGGGAGGTTTGGAGTGCCCAGCCCTGGAGGTGTCCCAGGAAGGCCTGGCCGTGGCACTCAGTGCTCTGGGCTGGGGGACAAGGTGGGATTGGGCACAGGGGGGATCCATGGGCTGGGAGGGCTTTTCCAACCTCAGTGATCCTGGGATTTCAATTAAAATTCATTTACATCAATAAAGTTTCCAAGGAATCTCTCCAAACTGGCTCTCTGGGCTTCTCTTCCATCCCAGTGAGACACTGGCACCTCCAGGGAGATTTTCAGCCTGGCCTGGGGGTGGCAAAGGGGGGGCTCACGTGGGGTTTGGGGCACCTCTATCCCAAGGGTGTGGGTTTTGCCTTCTGTAGCAACACCCAGCTTGGATTAGATGTTTAATTTTTCCATGGCTAGACATCCCTCTCCTCAGATAATTCACCCTCCCCCAAAAGATTCAGAGCCATTTTCAAACCCTAAACTTCCAACTGCTGTGAGATTTGGTCGTGTTTTCCTTTTTAAGATGGAGACAAAGAAGTGATTTCTGCATCCAAGCTTTTCCAGGTGGCAAAATTCTGCCTCCTTTTTCATTCACCTTCTTCCAGAACTGCTCTGTGAGAAATAAACATTCCATATCAGCTTGATTTGATCATAATTGAATATCCATCAGTCTATCTGCCCATCCAGCCATCCTTGCACGGTGCTGGAAACACCAATCTCTGACAGAACTGCAGGCCTGCTGGAGTTGAAAATTAAAGTATTATTGTCATTGCTAATGGATGTTCCTATGGCACAATGCTGAAGCTATGGGAGAAAATTGTTAGTTTATCTAGATAGATTATCTGACCCACCCAGATAACGTTCAGAGCTGCCAATGAAGGAACAAATTTGCCTGCATGTCATCCTCTGCAGGAGCAGAGCCTTGCTGGCTGTGCAATCAAGGTCTTTCCAGCCTCAGGAATATATACAAGGCTCTGGATAATGGATCTTCCCTCCTCCTCCCATCAAAACCCCGTTCCAGCCGTCCATGGCAGCCTCTAAAATTGCATTAGAGCTGCAGAAGAGCCATCATCAGCCCACTGCTGTATTTATTTAGCTGTGTTGTGTCTGCTGGAGAAAGGCTGGGCAATTTTCAAAATTGGGCACCTGTTGGCTCAGACAGCTCAGGATGGATGGGAAAGGCAGAGCCGGGCAGATCCTGCAGGGATTGGTGGGTTCATTTGCCTCGCCCTTCATTTAAATTTACACCCTTGGCCTCTCTGCTTTCAGTACCTTCAGAAACCAGAAGGGAAAATTGCTCCCCTGGTGTTTTCAGCTGGGCAGGATTCCTCCAGAGGAAAAAAAAATAAAGAGAGGTTTCTCAGCTCCAAGTGTGCAAAGAACACCCAGAAAGGGTTAAAAAGCTTTCTCAGCTCCGAGTGTGCAAAACACACACTCAGAAAAGGTTAAAAGGGTTTTTCAGCTCTGACTGTGCAAAACACACACTCAGAAAAGGTTAAAAAGCTTTCTCAGCTCCAAGGGTAAAGAAAACTTTCAGGAAATGTTAAAAAGCTTTTTCAGGAAAGGCTAAAGAGCTTTTTCAGTTCTGAGTGTGCAAAGAACACCCAGAAAGGGTTAAAAAGCTTTCTCAGCTCTGAGTGTGCAAAACACACACCCAGAAAGGGTTAAAAGGTTTTTTCAGCTCTGAGTGTGCAAAACACACACCCATAAAAGGTTAAAAGGTTTTTTCAGCTCTGTGTGTGCAAAACACACACTCAGAAAGGGTTAAAAAGCTTTCTCAGCTCCAAGGGTAAAGAAAACTTTTGGAAAATGTTAAAAAGCTTTTTCAGGAAAGGCTAAAGAGCTTTTTCAGTTCTGAGTGTGCAAAGAACACCCAGAAAGGGTTAAAAAGCTTTCTCAGCTCCCTTCCCTCAGTTTTCCAGGGCCTGGTTCCCAAGGGTTAAATAACAAGTAAAAACCGAGTCAGTTATTTGCTCACAAAGGACCATTTGGGTTGATGAGCCCGTGGGGGTTTGCCCAAGCCAAGGCTGGACCCCCCTATCCAGGGATTTTAGGGCTGAGGGAGGGCTGTGGGAAGCCCCCTTTTGTCAGTCAGATCTGTTAAGTTTATGTAATTCCCAGGAAATCTCCTTGGGGCAGTGGAATGGCTGCTGGGATTGGTGCTGCTGCTTTGGGTTGTTCAGTGTTAATGCAGAATATTAAGATATATTTGCCCACAAGCAAAGTCCTGCCTGCCTTGTACCTCCTTCCCTCGGCTCTCCGGGATGGTTTTCCAAACTGTTCAGTGACTTGGAGCTCTGGAGGCTTGGGATTGTGCTGTCAGATGGGCTGGGGAACCTGGAATGGCTGCAGATAAGAGACAGGGTGGTGACAAACCCCCCAAATCCCGGCCAAAGCAGGAGGGGAACCCAGGGAAAGGCACAGGCACAAGGACCGGGCACTTTTCCTCTTTTCTTCGTGGAATTCTGCCCCAACACCCTGTGGGCTGAAAGCAAATGCTGCTTTTAATGAACTCCCCTGCTCCCTCTCTTTAATCTTCAGAGCCCTTTTTGTGCAGCAGGTTGAAAACCAGTCAAGAGCCATTTAATTCTTCCAGTGTGGTGCTGGAGTGGGTGAAGCAGCAGCCAGGGAGGCCAGGGGGGTGTTGCAGGAGCTCCCCGGGGCTCTCCCTGCTCGGATTGCAAAGCTCCAGGGGCTGAACTGCTGGAGATCTCCAGGTTCAATTGGGACAGCTCAGAAATTCCAGTTTTCCACCTGAAATCGAACATTTCAGAGCTGCTGAGAGCTCTGTTCTCTTCCCAGAGGTGGTTCAGCCCCCACTGGTGTCCTGGGCTGCTCAGGTCCCTGCTGGGATCTGGAATGTCCTGAGCAATTCCCAGTGGAAACGAGCCCCAAAGCTCCTTCCCAAGGGTTTGCAGAGCTGCTCTGGGACTTGGAAAAACGTGGGGCTGAACCCCTGGCACCCTGGGGGTGTGAGGGTGTGGTTGTGGTTCTGCACATCACCCTCCCCACAGATTTCATGGATTATTCCCATTGGGAGGGACCCACGAGGGTTTTGCTCGGGAGGATCCTGGGGTTGGTTCTGACTGTGCTGCTCAAGAAATAACAATCCCATCATCCCAGCCTGGAAATTCAGTGGGGCCTGGGAGACTGAGAGCCTTGGAAAAAACCTTCCCTTCCCAACCCTTCCCTTCCCAACCCTTCCCTTCCTAAACCTTCCCTTCCCAAGCCTTCCCTTCTTTCCCTGATCCCTGTGTGTCTCCAGGATATTCTGGGATTCCCTGTGTCCCAGGCTGGGTCCCAGGTGCCCTCCAGCTCCAGCAGCTCCACGTCAGAAACTGAATCCATCAGGGAACAAAACAGCTCAATATCAGGTGATCCTGGAGCTGCTCAGTTCCCTTCCCATCTCATGGGATAGAAATCCAAGAGATTTTCCAGGGGCTGCTCTGGAGCCAGGCTGGGAGAGCTGGGGGGGTTCCCCTGGAGAAGAGAAGGCTCCAGGGAGAGCTGAGAGCCCCTGGCAGGGCCTAAAGGGGCTCCAGGAGAGCTGGAGAGGGACTGGGGACAAGGGATGGAGGGACAGGACACAGGGAATGGCTTCCCAGTGCCAGAGGGATATGGGGAAGAAGCAATTCCTAAATCCAGCAGGAAGAGGGACAGTGCTTCCCAAAGACTGGATGGGACAAGATCCCACCCCTGTCCATGTCTGAGCTCGATCTCCTGCCCCTGGATCTCTGCTCCAGCCCCTGGACAGGGACACAGCAGGAGGGCTCCACAGCCACCAGTTCTGCAGCATCTCCTTCACCTTCTCACCTGAATTTTAATCCTTCCAAACCCATTCCCTGATTTATTTCAGGGCATTTAGATTGGATATCAGGAGGAAATCCTTCCCTGGGAGGGTGGGGAGGCCCTGGCCCAGGTTGCCCAGAAAAGCTGTGGCTGCCCCTGGATCCCTGGAAGTGTCCAAGGCCAGGTTGGAGCAACCTGGACTGGTGGGAGGTGTCCCTGCCCATGGCAGGGGTGGAACGAGATGAACTTTAAATGCTTTCATCCCAAACCATTCTGGCATTCTGGGATATGATCCTATTAGAAAGAGCCCTAAGACGTTGTGGGGTGTGACTGAATCTGGGGTGGAATTCCTGGGATAGTGGGACGTGTCCCTGCCCATGGCAGGGAGTGGAACTGGATAATCTTTAAGGTCCCTTCCAAGCCAAATCCTTCTGGGATTTCTGGCTCTGTCTGGGCACAGCGACCTGATGCCAGGACACAGCTCAGCCTCCCTTGTGCTCATCCCTCTCCCACCAAAGTGTGCAGGTAAATCCCCTTTTCCACCCCCTCCAAAGTTCCCTCATCCATCCCTCCCCCCTGGAGCAGCCCCTGCTGCCCCCCGGATTTTGCCAAATGTTTTCAGAATGCTCCAACACCCTCACACCCATTAACCCTCCCTGTGCCTCTTTCCATGAGTGGAAAACAAGGTAGGAACAGGAACGATGCCCAGCATCAGTGGGACTGACAGGTTTAGTCTGGTTTTATAGGCTCAGTCTAGTCCTGGATCCCAGCTGAGCCTGCTCAGAGCACCCTCCCAGCTCAGGGAGATCAAACCCCCTCCCCAGATCCGTGTGCTCAGCTGAGCTGGGCTTTGTTTGCAGGGAAGAAATCCAGGTTGAATAGCGGTGGTGAGCTGGGCAGAACAATGACTGCTCTGCTCTCGGGGGGATGGGAGTCACCCTGGAATAAATAAAGGGAATAACAAACCCCAGGGTGTTCACCGGGCTGGTTCACACAGGGGGGAAATCACCGAGGGGGAAGAGGGAGGCTGCAAAAAAATGGAGAGGCTCCATCCCCACTGACAGCTCACCTGCACTCCTAGAGCTTAAATCACTTTATAAATGACCAGGGAAAAAAAATGTATTTGGGGCTAAAACTTTATGTTCTGCAAATTGCTGGATTTCAACTTTTCTTTAAGGTATTAAGGGAATTTCCTGAGGCAGCAGTAGCTGAGAACAGCTGTTATATGGTGTAAAACTACATCAGCTCCACTAAGAACACCTTACCTTCCCAAACCTTCCCAAACCTTCCCTTCCCAAACCTTCCCAAACCTTCTCTTCCCTTCCCAAACCTTCTCCTCTCCTCTTCCCTTCCCTTCCCTTCCCCGAATTTTCCAGCTCCCAACCCAACCAGGAACAGCTGTTTTGAGCAGGCTGGGAACCCTGGATTTGTGGCGTTCTTTTGAGGGGGTTTGAGGTTTTTTTATTTGTTTGTTTGTTTTCCCTATGTCAGCAAAAGAGATTAATTAACTCAAAAATTGAGTTAATTATCACCTGGGGCTGAGAAAAAGTGCACTTCTGTATCCCGAGGCTTTCAGACACTCCTAAAGGTTGTTGTACGGAAAAAAACCCCAGATCCAGCAACGTGATTCAGCTCCTTCCATTAAAATCCCGGAATCTCTGAGGTTGGAAAAGACCCCCAAGGTCACCAAGTGCCCCCCGTGCCCACCTTGTCCCCCAGCCCAGAGCACCGAGTGCCACGTCTGGTCGGGGACGGAGCCTCCCCCACCTCCCCGGGCAGCCCCTCCCGATGCCCGACAACCCCTTCCAGCGAACAAATCCCCCCTGCAGGCTGTTGGAATCCCGTGGAAAGGCAGTTTTCCCGCTGCTCTCCGGGGCAGGGGTGTTCTCTGCTGCACCCCAAGGACCTGCCTCTGCTCTGGGGTAGCGCAGACAGCAAAGCGCTGCCCCAGCAGAGCATTAATTGGCATTAATTAGGCACCAGGAGGTGGGTTCATCCCCCTTTCTGTTTGCTTTCTAATCCAAGCCACGCGTGTTGTCGCAGTCGGGAGGGGACACGAGCAGAGATGCTCCTCTAATGTCTCCTCGGGAGGGATCTGGAGCGCTTTGAAACCCGGCTGGGGCTGGCGAAGGAGGGATTTGTTGATTAACAACTAAAAGGGAGAGTCAGGGAGCAACAACGATCTCCTGCCGGCTCCGACCTGCCCCTGCCGAGCGAAAAAACACTGCGTTAAAATGCGCCGGGAATTCGATCGTGCTCGAGATGCCGCTGCTGGACCTGTGGGGGGTCACTTTTTTGGGGCAAAGTGGGGAAGAAAATGTCAGCTGGCAGATCTGCGGGGACACGGCGCTGCCCCTTCACACCCGGCTGTGAATAACCGAGGGGAAGGAACGGAGCAGGTGTCAGGAAAGGGGAAAATCCGAGTTTTGGTGCTGGAATATGGGGCAGTTTGGGGCACCAGGGTATAAGGAAGGTCTGAAGCCATTGGAGAGTGTCCAAAGGGGGGCAACGAAGGTGGGGAAGGGCCTTGAGGGGCTGAGGGCACTTGGTGTGTTCAGCTGGAGCAGAGCAGACTGAGGGGAGACCTCACTGGGGTCTTCAACATCCTTGGGAGGGGCAGAGGAGGGGCAGGGACTGAGCTCTGCTCTGGGGGAGCAGGGACAGCACCCAGGGAACAGCTGGAGCTGTGTCAGGGCAGGCTCAGGTTGGATCTCAGGCAAAGGTTCTTCCCCCAGAGGCTGGTTGGGCACTGCCCAGGCTCCCCAGGGCAGTGGGCACAGCCCCAAGGCTGCCAGAGCTGCAGGAGGGTTTGGCTGATCCTCTGGGGCACACGGGGGGACTCTTGGGGCAGGGCCTGTGCAGGGCTGAGGGTTGGACTCCATGAGCCTTGGGGGTCCCTTCCAGCTCAGCACATTCTGGAATTCTGTGAAGTTGTTCTTCCAAAGCCTGGTAGATCCAGGCTGGATTGCAGCTCCATTTGTGGTCTGGATTTGCTTTCATTCTCAGCTTTTGGTGGTTGCACATCAGTGCTGGTCACCCTGCAGAGCCCTTTCACCTGCCCACACGTGGCACAGGCAGAGGCAGGAGGGATCTCAGTGTTCCCAAAGCTCTGGAGCTCTCACAGAGCATCCAATAAATGCACCTGGGTGAGGAACAAATGCTCTCACCTGCCCTGGGTGGGAAATGCAGCTCCTGGGGCTCCACAACTCCCACAAACCCTGCAGAAAGGCACCTCTGTGCACACACAGAACCCAACACTGACATCACTTGGTGTTTTTTAAGTAATAAATCACACAAAAAGAAAAAAATGTGCCTCAGTGAGGAATTAAGGCTGATGAACCCTCATGGAGTGACAGTTAGACACCTAATCACTTCCAACAGGGCAAAACTGCTGAGCCCGGAGAGGGAGCGTGCGATGGAAAATGAAGTAGAATCACTAAAGCCTCCAGAAACATAAATCACAGCAGAATTTATTAATCACATGAAATACAAACAGTCATAAATCTACCACAAACAAGCAGCTTGGGCCATCCAGAGGAGCAGGGGGAAATAAAGTGGGAGGGAATGAAAAAAGATGTGGTAAAGAGCAGGAGAATGAGAAGGCAGTGGCAAGGGAACAATGCTCGAGTTCACATTTCACAGGAGGGTGATCCAAACCTTTCCCTGTGCTGCTGTTGATGTGTGTGTGTGTGAACACCCTCAGGCACAGCAGCTCCTGGTGGGTTTGGTCACCTGTTAGAGGGTGGGATGGTCACAGCTCCCAGGGGGCTGGGCTGGGCCTGGGGGACACCGGTGACACTGCACAGCCAGGCCAAAATTCCTGCTTATTAACTGAGGTGACACATTCCATCCTCAGGGGGGTGAGCTCAGGGAGCAAGGTGGTGCTTCAGGGAGGGACAGGAACAACCTCCAGTGTCTCCTTTGGCCTTGGTGGAACAACATCAGTTCCAGAGAGGGAGAAATGACCCTCAAACTCTGCCAAAGGCTGAGGCTTCAACTGGGCAGAAGGGGATTTTTAAGCAAACTGGTGATTTCATAGAGTGGGTTGAGTTGGAAGGGACTTTAAAGCTTATCCATGGGCAGGGACATGTCCCACTATCCCAGGAATTCAGTCACACCCCACAACATCTCAGGGCTCTTTCTAATAGGATCATATCCCAGAATGCCAGAATGGTTTGGGATGAAAAGACTTAAAGTTCATCTCGTTCCACCCCTGCCATGGGCAGGGACACCTTCCACCAGCCCAGGTTGCTCCAGCCTGGCCTTGGACACTTCCAGGGATCCAGGGGCAGCCACAGCTTCTCTGGGCAACCTGGGCCAGGGCCTCCCCACCCTCCCAGGGAAGGATTTCCTCCTGATATCCAATCTAAATGCCTTGAAATAAATCAGGGAATGGTTTTAGAAGGATTAAAATCCAGGTGAGAAGGTGAAGGAGATGCTGCAGAACTGGTGGCTGTGGAGCCCTCCTGCTGTGTCCCTGTCCAGGGGCTGGAGCAGAGATCCAGGGGCAGGAGATCCCACCCTGGGACACCCCCACAGCTCTGACAAGGGGAATTCTCACACTCTCTCTTGCTGATTTTCACTTTGGATCCATCATTAAACCGTCCCAGGAGCCTGGGCTTGATCTTTTCCTGCTCAGTCTTTGGGAAGCACTGTCCCTCTTCCTGCTGGATTTCGGGATTCTTTGTGCCAGAAGAACATCCATCTACTCATCTCACCCCACCTGTCCAAGGGAAGATCCTCAGGGTGGTGTTTCATCTACTCATGTTCCCTTTTTCTCATAGAAATGCAACTGCCTTTGAGCTCTGAACTCCAGTTATGACATTTTGCAAGTCACGCCTCATAAAACACCCTCTGTGTCTTTGTGGGCCACATCCAGCCAGCCCTGGTGTTCCTGTGACCACAGCTCTTCCTTCTGGGACAATTGCATCCCGTCTCCTGCCTCCCAGGGTGGCCATCCCTGCCTTTAATCTCCAAGGTCTCCTACTGAAAATCTCCTCCAGCCTCTCCAAAGCAGAGAAACAAAGAGCCCAACTCTGCAAACTGGCTGAAAGAGCTCTTTGTTCTCCCTCTGTCACAACTTTCCAGACCTCTGGTAACCACTTCGAGTTGAGTTTCACTTTCTTAATTTTTTCCTTTTTTCCTTTTTTTTTTTTTTTTTAAATCTTGGCATTTAGTAATTTCAGTCACTTCCAGCTCCTCGCAGGAACTATTCTGAGCGTGGAAAGTTTGAAGGCAGCAAGAACGTGTGATAATTTTCACCCAGGAGCCCTAAAATAATTGG